>NC_061831.1:6944291-6946791 GCF_019202785.1 Penaeus chinensis
TTCAGTTATAAGTTCTAGGGATGGCACTTAGTAAAATTCATAATCCTAGAGTGAATTCCGTGTAGAGTGGGCAGGTAGGTGGGTTTGGGCCTAAGGCAGGTAATCGACTTGTATCTTAAAACTATGTGTGAAAAAGCGAACGATTAGCGTGGGAAGTATAAGGAAATACAGGTGTTGTGAAAGACAAAACGATATACACACATTCATAAAGGAAGTAGTAACGAAGTACTAACTAGTAGGGTACAGTATGCAGGTGAAAACAATAATATTACAACGGAAATCGTAGCAGTATATATAAATAACATAACGGGAAAAAAACGAACATATCAATACATAGTTATTTGTTCAGGGAGAAAATAAAACATAATGCACTGCAATGTGAGGACAACAACAATAAACATTAGATAAAACACAAATAGCAGAAACATACCATAGCAATTAAAATATGGTTAAGGAAGGGGAATGATGTGTGAGGTGTGGTCACTGTCACTTAGGTTTGATCTCAGTGTGTGACTTCGTTTGCTGTGCTGAAAAAAACAATGGTTAACAGCGAGAAGTTGTGTAGTATATAGTTAGTAGTTTGTGTTCGTTGAGTGGCGTGTACCTGAATTTGAAAGAAAGAGGCGAGGAGACACTTCGACAGGAGTAGCTTGTGGATCGGCAACAGGCGTCGGCGAGGAACGTGGCGGTAGGTGAATTACCGTCGGCATTGTGAGGCTCTTGATCACCAGATGTAAGCGACACGAGATATGGACTTAAGGCGGATAATGAAAGCAGCCTTGGCTTTTGGCTTTATTCGCTACAAGGTGAGTGGATGCAAACTGAGCTCCTTCTGCCGAGGTATGGAGAATGTCCCCCTTCTATTCAGCGGCTACATCCTGGGCGGTGCTTGCTTCCGCAGGCTGGAGTGTCAGGTTTATCAGGCCGTGACAGGGGGGGGGGGGGTGAGTCGCTGGGCTTGCTCGTGGGGGATATGTAAGTCATCTAGGAGGTCCTTGGGTAAACCAGGCTCAGGAGTGGAAGGTGCGAAGTGGCTGCTTCCTGTGATAAGGTGTACTCAGGAGGCAGCGACAAGAAGGCGCAGCCCTTGTTCAGCCAGGGACAGATGTGTAGAGCACCTCCTTCCGGATGTTGTTTATACACACACACACAAATATATATATATATATATATATATATATACATATATATATCAATATATATATATATAAATATACACACATTTTATATATATATATATATATATATATATATATATATATGTGTGTGTGTGTGTGTGTATGTATATAATGTGTATATATACATACATTATATATATATATATATATATATATATATATGTAATGTGTATATATATATATATATATATATATGTAATGTGTATATATATATATATATATATATATATAAATATATATACATTATACATATATGTGTGGATATAAATAGATGGACTGGTAGACAGACAGATAATCCTTCCCATTTCCTACATGTGTTCCTGTGAAAGGAAAGCAATCATTTTGCGGATCACCAAGGCTTATACACACCCTTCACCTATATTTGATAATTATTACCTTTTCCTACGATGTGTTTTCACTCATATTTTTTTCCCTATGGGCTATTTCTACACTTACGATATTATCCGTTGCAAATAGTAAAGATTATAATACTTTGAGTCTTATTGAGAGGATGAGAACGGTTATTTCCACTACAAATGATGTAAGATTCTTTCATTCTCTCACCATATATTTCTTTCTCCAGCAGTTTCTCTCCCACTCTTATTCTCTCTCTCTCTCTCTCTCTCTCTCTCTCTCTCTCTCTCTTTCTTTCTTTCTCTCTCTCTCTCTCCATACATTATTCAGAAGTTTCTGAATGTAAACTGACAAGCATGATAACACATTTTTTGCATATTTTCCAAACACGTCTTTCTTTCAAGATGATGTCAGAAAGCGAAACGAAAACGGAATATGCTGCAGCCTCACCTACCGGGATGATGTCCGTAGGAGAGAGTCTGTCCATTGCATCTGCACTGTTGATCATGATGCTGATTGCAACTCCTCTGAACCTGTATGTGAGTCGGGCGCTCCAACAGATGCCTCCAGCAGTGAAACGATCTCTCATCGATTACGTGATGATGTATTCAAGTACCACGGCGGCTGTGTATGCTGTCACTGTCCTCCCCATCAGGATCGCCAACATCCTTGCGTTCTTGCTTCAGGATGTCTTTGCCTTCAGTCGGAGGAGTCGTGAAGCGGCTGATCAGTCACGTTTCTACGACGCGGCGCTGAACGGGACTTTGGACTTCGAAAATGTTGGTTTGCGTACTGGAAGTCGTCTCGTTGTCACGGCCGCTGGGCATTACACTGAAGCCGCGACGTCTGTAGTCCCTGGATCGGCAACATCGGAGACCTCTCTAGAAGGAGGCGCGGATCTGCAGAAGAATGTCACCGTTGGATTCGCTCTCGAGTCGGGGACCGAAAGCGCCTTGCGGTTCGAAGTC
>NC_061831.1:6951791-6979291 GCF_019202785.1 Penaeus chinensis
TAAAGATATATTGTGTATATATATACTTGTATATATAGAGGTAGATAGGTAAATGTAGATATACATATATATTTACGCCTAATTATGTATATGTACTTATACATATAAACATATAAACAAACATAGATAGGCAAATGTAGATGTAGACATGTGAATATATACATATACACTTTTTTTGTATGTTTCAAATCGTAAAGATTAAACACATGGTATATTTCACAAATAAAACCTTATTCAGTAAACCAATTTAGTAGTTTTAGCTGTGTCAGCAATATGGAAAGGTAATTCAACATCTCACCAGTAACCATAGTAACAGTCCATCTTCAGTTATTGTTAATAGGATGCATGTGCTCGGTGCAGGGGTATCAGCTTCTCAACATCAGGCTGTAACTCATTAAGAAGTAACAAACAAAAAGGCATTTAATAACTGCATTTAATAACTCACATCTTCCCATCGCCAGCAGGGGGGCTGTACCACTCACTTTGGGAATCCAGTGATCTATACTAAAGGAAATTATTCTGAATGAAGAACTTAACCGTGAAACACTTAATGATTAGAATTAGTAGCGAATATTTAGGATTGGAATCTTATATCTTTTCCTTTTATTTTATTTGTTACCTAGTTTTCGTGCGTTTGTCGATTTTATTAATTCACATATATGTTTTGTTCTATAAACATAAATTGGTTTTATTAAAAAAAAAAAAAAAAAAAAAAAAAAAAAAAAAAAAAACAGAAAAAATGTGTATATATATATATATATATATATATATATATATATCTGGGAAGAGTTCAAGTACAGGTGACTGTATTTAACCCAATCGACATAGATAGCAAGGATACATGCCATGCCCACTGTAATATAAGTTTACTTATTGTATTTACATATAGATGGTTCTATAAGTGCTTAGTCACCAAGGAGTCAGTTATTAGTCTACCTATCTCACCTTTTGCACTTTTCCTTGATTTTTGGAAAGTGCCTTTTGCATTATTTCATTGTCTTTAATGTTACCAAGATTTAAATAACAATCTAATCATAACATCAATAATAATAATAATAACAGTATCGGTATCAATTGTAATAAATAGAAAAAAAAAAAAAAATCAAAGAATGGGGAAATCACGATCGGTCAGTAGGGCCTACTGATAGACTCCTTGTCGGCTGAGTACATGTGGAGCTATCTGTATGTAACAAAATTCACAAAAACTACAGGGGACAGAACGTAAACCCGTGGTGGTTGGGTTCAGTCCAAGTCCAAGTACCTAGATTTTTTCAAGTATAAGTCCAAGTACATGTCATTGTACTTAAGCACAAGTACTTTCGTAAAGCACGAAAGTTAGTGGTTTTCGTATATACAAATTGATAAGTACACTGTTAAAAAGTGGGATTCGATATAGAAAAGTATATGTAAATTACACTTCTGAGTCTTTCTGGGCTTCTTTTCTTCATCTTTGCACCAATCGAGTTTAAACCGTGAGTCTAGAATTGTTGCCAGCACATAAACTCTTCTCATAGTGCATCAAACGTGGATTCCATATGGTTTAGATGGAATTTAAGGTCTCTAACGCAAGGTATGACCAAACTTGCAGGAACGGCGGTTTGTTCACCAGGTGCTTTCGAGTCGGTATCTGGTACCGAGGATCAGCAAGCAATATCAGATAATGGAAGAACTCTGCACCACAGAAAATGGAGACAAGATCGTTTGCGACAAAATTGACAAGTGTATTGTTGAGTTGCTTGTGTCTAACATCGTGGGGCGAATATTTCTTAGGGTGTTTAACAAATCCATCCAGAGTTGATTGGCTGCAGTTGCTGGTCTCCCTAGGGCTGTGACTTGTGCTTGCTTCCTCATACACCTCGCTGTGTTTTCTCTGAAAAGAAATAATATAAATATATCCAGAAAACATTAAGCACATAATCACCTATCAAGGTTAAACAGAACTGTTGGTTGGATGTTTGATTGCTAGTACGCCACATCGACGTTACGAAATGGTGAGTGGACGAGACATACGTCACCTACTCTTGCTACTAGTCCCCAGATATCCATTTTTCAAACAGCCATGATTCTCCCAATGATACTCATTTTGAGCATCAAATAACAAAACAAGTAACAAAAATAGATAGCATGTTATACCTAATGGTCATTAGGGGAGAGGGGTAGAAGAGGAAAGGGAAAGGCTGCCCTCTGTCATCTCATAGAAAATACCAATTAACCACATTTGGTGTAATTTGTAGACTGTGAACCCTTACATTACACAGAAAATCTTCAGCTTTACCTTCCTATGTTCGTGTAGGTTGGAAGTCACTTCCTTGGAACAGGAGCGTTTCGCTTTGCAATGCTTACATTAAGCCTTTAAATACCCTGCTTTATTGTAGGGTTAGTAAAGTGGTCCCAGATTCGTGAAGTTATGTCGACTCCTGCTTGTCTGCTGCTGTTGCGAGTGATTCCGAGTGAAAAGAGTGTAGAGTGGAGGGTGACAGGAATAAACGCGTCCACGCCTGTTGAGTAGAGAGGTGGTGTACTGGCCCTGTATACTGCAGCATGTTACCAGTTGAGAAAATACTATAACATGGTCCTTTATCCTGTATTACATTACGATGTCATAGAACCCAATGGGCGTATTTACCGAAAAGGCGACCAACGGAAGAATTCCTGCCTTGAAAGCATACCTTATGGACAAAATAATAGTAAGTAAATGATTTAATAAGTAAACTTATTTCTCTTCTATTCTCTCCCCATGCTGTAAATTGTAAATGGAACACATTATAAAAATCATAACACGACGGTTAGGAATTGGTTAACTGAATAGCACTCCATGTGCATACCCCGATTGCAGAAAATCGTTGACAGAATGGTTAGAAATTGGCTACTTGAGCAACATTTTACTTGCACATTGAGGGATATCCCTACTTAGAATAATGGACACGCGGACGGCTCTTGACAACGAAGAATCGTAAAGAAGACAAGAGGGCAGTTTTGACAGCCTTTTACGTCATCTAGATTATATCAGGAGAAATGTAACAGTATTTGCTGTGGGAAACGTTTTTTATGATTCCCCTAAAAAAATAATGATAATAAATAGTCAGTTTAGAACACATGTGAACATATTATCATAACCGTGTTTCGTTTACACAAGAGACCGGAGTAATTCAAATTTCAGGGAGAGTTGTCAGTTTTTTTTCTGAGATTAGCCTCATTTTTTCTCTCTCGTTTTCATTCTAAAAAACAAATACTTAAATACCTTCATTAAATATGGAAACTTATCGATGCAAATGCACATAGGCAGGTTAGACAAGTCATCATGCCAGAATAAAAGAAAATGAAAAAGCCCTAAAGGGAAATCAATCTTTTAATTTGTAACATTACAACGTTGGCTTTCCTTGGCGTCTCCATAAGCACATTGGTGAAGAAGTAGCGGTCGGTCGGTCTCGGTAGGTTGACGGTTACTTTCGGAGCCTTACCTCCTCCCATACCCTCGCCTGTAGCCTCCGTAGTGGCCTCCTCTACGATAGCCTCCGTAGTGGCCTCCGTAGTGCCCTCCGTAGCCTGCGTAGGCCGAGGCCTCAGCATCGGCCAGGGCTTCTGGCTCAGGCATGGCTCGTGCTGCCCCCAGCAGGGCTGACAGAGCCACCGCCACAGCGAGAAGGAGCGACACCTGCAGATCAGACACAGCAGGATGAAATCAGTGAAGATGTAGAAATTTTATATACTGTATATCCTTGTGCATATGTACATGTATCCACATACTACACATACACACATGCAGTATATATACATTATATATTGTGTATGTATATTTATATACATATATGTACACATAAATATATACTTACATATATATTTATATATATATGTAAATATATGCATATTTATACAAACTAATAAATGTGTATATAGTATAGGTGTTTTTCATCAAAACTTACGAAGTTCATTTTGCTTCAAGATGTTACGTTCAGCTGACTGGCAAAATCTGTGCAGCACGAGCCGTTGCAACGGTTTATATAGCGGAACGCCGGGTCGAGTTGCCGCGCGTGGGATAAGCGGAGAGGAGGGCGGAAGGGAGAGGGGTGGGGGGGGGGGGAGTGGTTGCAGCAACTGGGGAAGTCAAGGAATTGCAAGATGTTTTCCTATTGTTTTTTCTTACTGTTGCTATGCTGTCGCTTTTTATTAACAGCGGTATTATTACTTTCATCATAATCGATTAGCATGTACATATATATGAATCTACAGCTCTATATATACATATACACACATACATATATGCATATATATACATATATACACTGTTCTCTATAGTGAATGTGTATATGTATATAAAGATATATCGTATATATACTTGTATATATATAGAGGTAGATAGGTAAATATAGATATACATATATTTACGCCTAAATATGTATATGTACGTATACATATAAACAAACATAGATAGGCAAATGTAGATGTAGACATGTGAATATATACATATACACTTTTTTTGTATGTTTCAAATCGTAAAGATTAAACACATGGTATATTTCACAAATAAAACCTTATTCAGTAAACCAATTTAGTAGTTTTAGCTGTGTCAGCAATATGGAAAGGTAATTCAACATCTCACCAGTAACCATAGTAACAGTCCATCTTCAGTTATTGTTAATAGGATGCATGTGCTCGGTGCAGGGGTATCAGCTTCTCAACATCAGGCTGTAACTCATTAAGAAGTAACAAACAAAAAGGCATTTAATAACTGCATTTAATAACTCACATCTTTCCATCGCCAGCAGGGGGGCTGTTCCACCCACTTTGGGAATCCAGTGATCTATACCAAAGGAAATTATTCTGAATGAAGAACTTTACCGTGAAACACTTAATGATTAGATTTAGTAGCGAATATTTAGGATTGGAATCTTATCTCTTTTCCTTTTATTTTATTTGTTACCTAGTTTTCGTGCGTTTGTCGATTTTGTTAATTCATAGATGTTTTGTTCTATAAACATAAATTTTATTTCAAAAACAAACAAAAAAAAGCATAGTTTTATCTAGAAAATATATATATATATCAGGGATCGGTTTAAGTACAGGTGACTGTACTTAACCCAATCAACACGGATAGCAAGGATACATACCATGCCCACTGTAATACAAGTTTATTTATTATATTTACATATAGATGGTTCTACAAGTGCTTAGTCACCAAGGAGTCAGTTATTAGTCTACCTATCTCACCTTTTGCCCTTTTCCTTGATTTTTGGAAAGTGCCTTTTGCATTATTTCATTGTCTTAAATGTTACCAAGATTTAAATAACAATTTAATCATAACATCAATAATAATAACAGTATCGGTATCAACTGTATTAAATAGAAAAAATAATAATTCCCGCCAATTCAGGGAAGGGGGAAGTCAGGATCGGTCAGTAGGGCTTACTGATAGACTCCTTGTCGGCTGAGTACATGTGGAGCTATCTGTATGTAACAAATATTCACAAAAAACTACAGAGGACAACGTAAATCCGTGGTGATTGGGTTCAGTCCAAGTCCAAGTACCTGGATTATTTTCAAGTATAAGAACAGTACAGTCATTTTGCTATGTACTGAAGTTCAAGTACATGTCATTGTACTTAAGCACAAGTACTTTCGTAAAGCACGAAAGTTAGTGGTTTTCGTATATACAAATTAATAAGTACACTGTTAAAAAGTGGGATTCGATATAGAAAAGTATATGTAAATTATACATTTGAGTGAGTCTTTCTGAGCTTCTTTTCTTCATCTTTGCACCGTGGGTCTAGAATTGTTGCAAGCACATAAACACTTCTCTCCTCATAGTGCATCAAACATGGATTCCATATGGTTTAGTTGGAATTTAAGGTCTCCAATGCAAGGTATGACCAAACTTGCAAGAACGGCGGTTTTCTTCTGTGCACAATATGTGGCCTCCTCGAATTGCTCAAAGACTTCTAACATGTCTTTAAGTAGTTTACGATCATACACACTCGTTGTTGGTACAACATCTAAGATGCTTGATTTTTGTTCATGAATACTCAACACTGATCTCATCATTTTCACTTGGGTATTCCATCGTGTAGCACAAACAGAACTATTTTTTCTTAGCTTCCAAAACATCAGTGGCAGTGGTTGATTAGTGTACAAAAGACACTAACTTTGAGGTTTTACTGAGGGCTAAGTTTAGTTGTCCTGCTTTTCGTAGACCGTTCTTAACAACAAGTTGCAGAGCGTGGACGAAGCATGGATTGTGCACAGTTGGCAGAACTTCATATACATCATTTTCTTGGATTATACTGTCAACATCCAGGTCCACTTCTAATTCGTCTTCAGAATCAGAACAGGAGTCCATGTCATTATCAAAAATATCTGAGAAGCCAGGAATTGAAAATGCTGATATATTCGCAATATAGTCTGCTATGATGTTTATGATTTTTTAATGTATGTCAAAGATTTGTAGTTTCTTCATACTCCTTAATGTATACTGTGTGTCGCCCACGGAAGCGCTTGCAAGGCAGAACGGCTGTTTTCAAGGACCAATCATGGATGAAATGAGCAGTACTTCCTAGGTAAGATATGCTAGATCAAATGTCAGGCATGAGGCTAACAGTCTGCACTAATCTTGCAGTAGTTTGTTCACCAGGTGCTTTCGAGTCGGTATCTGGTACCGAGGATCAGCAAACAGTATCAGATAATGGAAGAACTCTGTACCACAGAAAATGGAACAAGATCGTTTGCGACAAAATTGACAAGTGCATTGTTGAGTTGTTTTTGTCTAACATCGTGGGGCGAATATTTCTTAGGATGTTTGACAAATCTATCCAGAGTTGATTGGCTGCAGTTGCTGGTCTCCCTAGGGCTGTGACTTGTGCATGCTTCCTCATACACCTCGCTGTGTTTTCTCTGAAAATAAATAATACAAATATAATATCCTGAAAACATTAAGCACATAATCACCTATAAAGGTTAAATAGAACTGTTGGTTGGATGTTTGATTGCTAGTACGCCACATCGACGTTACGAAATGGTGAGTGGACGAGACATACGTCACCTACTCTTGCTACTAGTCCCCAGATATCCATTTTTCAAACAGCCATGATTCTCCCAGTGATACTCATTTTGAGCATCAAATAACAAAACAAGTAATAAAAATAGATTACTAGTGAACCCTTACATTACACAAAAAATCTTCAGCTTTACCTTCCTATGTTCGTGTAGGTTGGAAGTCACTTCCTTGGAACAGGAGAGTTTCGCTTTGCAATGCTTACATTAAGCCTTTAAATACCCTGCTTTATTGTAGGGTTAGTAAAGTGGTCCCAGATTCGTGAAGTTATGTCGACTCCTGCTTGTCTGCTGCTGCTACGAGTGATTCTAAGTGAAAAGAGTGTAGAGTGGAGCGTGACAGGAATAAACGCGTCCACGCCTGTTGAGTAGAGAGGTGGTGTACTGGCCCTGTATACTGCAGCATGTTACCAGTTGAGAAAATACTATAAAATGGTCCTTTATCCTGTATTACATTACGATGTCATAGAACCCAATGGGCGTATTTACCGAAAAGGCGACCAACGGAAGAATTCCTGCCTTGAAAGCATACCTTATGGACAAAATAATAGTAAGTAAATGATTTAATAAGTAAACTTATTTCTCTTCTATTCTCTCCCCATGCTGTAAATTGTAAATGAAACACATTATAAAAATCATAACACGACGGTTAGGAATTGATTAACTGAATAGCACTCCATGTGCATACCCCGATTACAGAAAATCGTTGACAGAATGGTTAGAAATTGGCTACTTGAGCAACATTTTACTTGCACATTGAGGGATATCCCTACTTAGAATAATGGACACGTGGACGGCTCTTGACAACGAAGAATCGTAAGGAAGACAAAAGGGCAGTTTTGACAGCCTTTTACGTCATCTAGATTTTATCAGGAGAAATGTAACAGTATTTGCTGTGGGAACGTTTTTTATGATTCCCCTAAAAAAAAAAAAATAATAAATAGTCAGTTTAGAACACATGTAAACATATTATCATAACCGTCTTTTACACAAGAGACCGGAGTAATTCAAATTTTAGGGAGAGTTGTCAGGGTTTTTTTCTGAGATTAGCCTCATTTTTTCTCTCGTTTTCATTCTAAAAAGCAAATACTTAAATACCTTAATTAAATATGGAAACTTATCGATGCAAATGCACATAGGCAGATTAGACAAGTCATCATGCCAGAATAAAAGAAAATGAAAAATCCCTAACGGGAAATCAATCTTTTAATTTGTAACATTACAACGTTGGCTTTCCTTGGCGTCTCCATGAGCACATTGGTGAAGAAGTAGCGGTCGGTCGGTCTCGGTAGGTTGACGGTTACTTTCGGAGCCTTACCTCCTCCCATACCCTCGCCTGTAGCCTCCGTAGTGGCCTCCTCTACGATAGCCCCCGTAGTGGCCTCCGTAGTGGCCCTCCGTAGCCTGCGTAGGCCGAGGCCTCAGCATCGGCCAGGGCTTCTGGCTCAGGCATGGCTCGTGCTGCCCCCAGCAGGGCTGACAGAGCCACCGCCACAGCGAGAAGGAGCGACACCTGCAGATCAGACACAGCAGGATGAAATCAGTGGTGAAGGTGTAGACATTTTATATACTGTATATCTTTGTGCATATGTACATGTATCCACACACTACAGTATATATATTGTATATTTTTATATTTATATACATATATGCACACATAAATATATACACATTTATACATATTAATAATTAAGCGATTTTTCATCAAAACTTACGAATTTCATTTTGCTTCAAGATATATTACGTTCAGTGCACCATGAGACGTTGCAGCCGTTTATATAGCGGAGCGCCGGGTCGAGTTGCCGTGTGTGGGATAAGCGCGGATGGTGGGGGAGGGGAGTAGTCAAGGAATTGCAAGATATTTTCCTATTATTATTTTTTTTTTTTCCCTCAGTGTTGCTATGCTGTCGCTTGTATTAACATCGTTCTTATTATTTCCATTATCGTCGTTGTCATTAGCATGTGCATATATGTATATACAGTATATACATACATATAAATGAATATATGTATATATGCACTGTACTATATATACATGTATGGATATGTATATAACCATATATTGTATATGATGTATATGTACATATACATACATAGAGATAGGTAAATAAAGATATCGACATATTTATATACATCTATATCTATATTTAAATAAATATATATATGTATTTACGCATATATATACATATAGATACAGAGACAAATGAATAGATGTAGACATGTATATATGTATAGATATACGCATATCTATCGGTATCATTTGTACATATATATACATATAAATATATATCTATATGTGTGCGTGTGTGTTTGTATGTATATGCATGTTTATATATAATTATGTATATATGTACATATATACACACATATGTGTGTTTGTGCATGTGTGTGTGTTTGTACATGTACACATATACATGTAAATAAATAAATATATATATATGCATGTAGATATACATTTAAATGTATGTAAATATATACTTATATACGTATTTATATTTAATTATACATATATATGTATATATATACATACACAAATATAAAAATAGTTACATGTATATCTATCACACATACATATATATATACGTATATATATGCACATATATACGCATATGTAAATATATATGCGTGTGTATATACATGTATATAGGTATATATAAATCTAAGCACACACGCACTCAAACACAGACACACATATGCATACATATGCACACACGCATGTGTATACACACATGTATATGTATGTGTTTATGCATATATACAGTACATGTACATGTTTATGAATTCATATATACAATGTATATACATATACATATATATTTATATGTATATGTATGTACATATGGTATATGTATATATGTATGAACATATGTATTTGTATATATACCTATATCTATATGTATACACAAGCACAGACATACATATATATGTATATTTACAAATAATACATATATTTATGATATGTATATGCATGTATTTGTGTGTATATATAATATATATGTGCATGTGTTTGTGTATATATATACACACATCCGTATGAGTTTGCCACTTCATAAGAACGAAGAGGTATATAAGTACAGCCGTTAAGATTTTCATGTTTATTTTGCAAGCGTTTCAAAGGTTTCAAAGGCGATTCAGGTTTTATAAAGAGACAACAATTATAAATGTAAACATAAGCATAACACAATAATATATACAGAAGATACACATAAGATTTATAAACCTAAAACATATAAACACTAACAATAAATACGTGAAAAGTATATTAAAGTGAGTGTTAAACTAACCGAAGTGGGTATTTATGGTAAGGGACGGTCTAATGAGCGAACAAGGTGGTTGCAGTAGTTACGCTGTTTAATTTTAGTTAATCTTTTTTATAAGGAGCGACTCTAAAATGATGAAATCTTGGCGGGAGGAGTGCGAGGACAAAATACTAAAATCTGAGTTATAGAAAGGGTGTGAGTGATATAATGAATGCTCTCTTATTGCTGTAACGAGGGTCTAATTACCTTATCAGCTGGTTCTCTATTTCAGCTCTGGCGATAAAAGTTTATGACACCTTTAAAACGTTTGCAAAACAAAGATGAAAGTCTTCACGGCCGTACTTATATGTCTATGAAAATATGTATATTCAAATACATGCAAAATATAACAAATATGATTATGCATATATGATTATGTGTAGATATATATGTACATACATAAGGTAGTTAACAGAGAAACATTCAGTTCCTCATTGACCACAAGTAAAGGTAACGATAGTTTTTTTTTGACTGTACATGTATATCTTAATATATGTATATATATTGATATAAATATGTATATATGTATTTACATTAATACACTTGCCCTTACACGCAGACATGCATATAATTATACACACTTATATGTACAAACAGGTATGTTGACTTATTACATCTATATTGTAAAAGTTGCAAAGTGAGGCAAACACATAGCTGAGGTGCGAGAAAAAAACGGGAGGGTTGGGAATATATATATATATATATTTTTTTTTTTTTTTCGTTTTACATTATTTTATCTACATTGTAATTTTCTTTCTTTTCATAGTGAATACTGGCATCATAGTTATATCTTCAAAAGCGTTCATATACACATACACAGTATATATACTGTGAACTATATATATATACTGTGTATATGGCTATGTATATACATACATATGCACATATCTATATATACATATATATAGTATTATATGTATATGAATGTATATGTATATATACATGTATACTCAGTTTTATATAAATATGTATGTCTTCACATGCGTGTATGTGTACATATGTATGTGTATATTTATATTTAGGTATTTGTACGTTAATTTTTCCTCCATAGCCTACGCCATGAGCCCAAGGGTCGGCGTCGGCCAGGGCTTCTGGCTCAGGCATGGCTCGTGCTGTCCCCAGCACTAGACCTTTTTATAACAAATAAATGTTTTGCTTTTATCATTAGCTCTCTCCTTTCTATTCTGATTATTTTATCTTTTTGATCGCTCATTTTTTCCTAATTAGGAATTTTCCATTTACACTATTGCAAAATCTATACAAGATCATTTTTCTGATCTTAGACGATCATGTTGTCAGATTTTATATTTGATGGTAAGTTAGATATCATTCTTGAAATTTAGTGAAATTGTGTTAGAAAAAGGGATTCGCTAAAATTAAATCAGGTTTATTTTCATGTTGGAAAATCGGTAATCGGTTCGTTGTCCTTCGGTCAGATTCTTCGGTGGACGTGGAATTCAGCCCACACGGGATTCAGCCCATGGAATTCAGCCCACGCGGGATTCAGCCCACGGAATTCAGCCCACGCGGGGTTCAGTCCACACGGGATTCAGCCCAAGGAATTCAGCCCACGCGGGATTCAGCCCACACGGGATTCAGCCCACACGGGATTCCGCCCACACGGAATTCAGCCCACGGAATTCAGCCCACACGGAATTCAGCCCACGCGGGATTCAGCCCACGCGGGATTCAGCCCACACGGGATTCAGCCCACGCGGGATGCAGCCCACAGGATTCAGCCCACACGGGATTCAGCCACTCTGTGTTTCTGTTATACCCAACACACGTTTATATGCAGACTCGAGCGAAAAAAACACATATAATCTTCTCTAGCTTAGGAGAGTGCGTGCGTGTGAATGTGAACACTCTCTCTCTCTCGCATATATACAGACTCGAACGGAAACACACACATTTCTTCTCCAGCTTAGGCGAGTGTGTGTGCGTGCGAATGTAAAGACGCACGCACACACACACACACGCACACACACACACACACACACACACACACACACTCTCTCTCTCTCTCTCTCTCACTCTCTCACACACACACATTAATATGCAGACTCCTACAAAAACACACAATCTCTAACTTAGGTGAGTGCGTGCGTGTGAATGTGAACTCTCTCTCTCTCTCTCTCGTATATACATGCAGACTCGAGCGAAAACACACATATCTTCTTCTCTATTTTACCAGTTTAGTGAGAGATAGATAACGAATAAAATGATCCCTCTGTAGCGTACATTAGTAGACTGGAACAGCAGGACACGTTCGCACCGTGTATAGCGCCTCGCAAGTCCCTGTTCTGAACACAGCTCTTGCATTGTCATCAGTGGTGCAAGCTGTGTTCGGCGAATAGAGCACTAACTACTGTAAAAATAATGAATAGTCAAAGAATAATATTGCTTTAAGTTATTTACTTTTCTTTTCTAAAAATCCGTTCAGTAGAAATGGTCATATTTCTAAGGGTTCCATGTCAATTAAACCCCTATTCAACTCAACAGTGTGGGCCCGTGAGTTAAGTCCCGTGTGGGCTGAATCCCGTGTGGGCTGAATCCCGTGGCCTGAATCCCGTGTGGGCTGAATTCAGTGGGCTGAATCCCGTGTGGACTGAACCCCGCGTGGGCTGAATTCCGTGGGCTGAATCCCGCGTGGGCTGAATTCCATGGGTTGAATCCCGTGTGGGCTGAATTCCGCGTGGGCTGAATCCCGTGTGGGCTGAATTCCGTGGCCTGAATCCCGTGTGGGCTTAATTCCGTGTGGGCTGAATTCCGTGGGCAGAATCCCGCGTGGGCTGAATCCCGTGTGGGCTGAATTCCGTGGGCTGAATCCCGTATGGGCTGAATTCCATGTGGGCTGAATTCCGTGGGCTGAATTCCGTGGGCTGAATCCCGTGCGGGCTGAATACCAATGGAACCGATTCTTCGTCCCAGAGTCTCACCAGCCGTGGCGGCGTCCATAATGGCCTCCACGATAGCCTCCTCCTCCGTAGTAACTTCCTCGTCCGTAGCCTCCTCCATAGTAGCCTCCTATATGGGCCCAAGGGTCGGCGTCGGCCAGGGCTTCTGGCTCAGGCATGGCTCGTGCTGTCCCCAGCAGGGCAGACAGAGCCATCGCCACAGCGAGCAAGAGCGACACCTGCAGAGTAGACACAGTATGTTGGACTTAATTAGGGTTTATCGATATATTACTAAATGTATCAATATAAATAAAAAAATATAAACCTACATTTATTTATTCACATATAAATACACATATACATCTTGCTTATAATAGTTTTTTATACATATTATATCATAGAAAATATGAATTTCACTCTTGAAAGTCAGTGGACTGACGTACAAGTAAAAGAAAATCTACTTGCGAATTTCATTTTGGTGAAGATGAACTGACTGTCCCAAACTGTGCACCATGAGCAGTTGCAGCACTTTATGCCGGGCAGAGTTGCCAGATGTAGTATAATCGACGTATCACAGGAGCGTCTGGGGATGGAAGGAGTTGCAACAGCTTTTTTTCTTATGAGTTTGTATCATGATTTTATATATAATGGTTGTATTATTGTTATTAACATTAGATTATACTGAGTGCTTCATTATTATCATTATCACCATTGTTCTATAGAGTATAGTTTTTATAGCTACTGATATTAAGGTTATTCTTATCAGATTCGTTGCACCTTTTGCTATATTGATAAATTTTGTTATTATCATTATTGTTGTTATTGTTGCTTATCATAATTATTACTATCATTACTATCATTATCACTTATCATTATTAATGTAACTAATATTATCATCCTTTTTACTTTTGTTGTCATTATGTATATCATTAGTGTTGTAGCTTTATCATTAACATTGTTATTGTAATGTCAGAACTACTATAATTTTGATTTTCATCACTGTGACTGCTACAAGTATGGTATTGCAACTATCATTGCCGTTACCATATTCCTCATTACTCTACAAACAATTACAAGAAGATTATCAAAGTTTACATATTGAATATATTATTATCACAAACATTTCAATAAGATTTTGAAAATCTAAGGTCTCCTAAATACCAATCCCTCATGTAACCTCATGTAAATCCTTTCTCTCCAATCTCACATCTTTAATATCCTTCAAAAATTACTATGAGATGTTTTTTGTGAGAAGGCATTGCCCTGCCTCATGCCTTGTCAAGATCATTATCTATTTACTTATCTATTCCTGCGTGAAGCTTGATTGTTTATTTAAAATACTGTTGCACTTTACTTTCATTTGTTCTGCAATAGATGCAAATACCGCGTTTCCGAATTATTTTCTAAAGCTAATTCAACAGTCAAATGCTTTATCATACTGATACATGCAAAACAGAAAGAGTCTCTATGTTTTTCTCTTTAGTTTAGTGTGCGGATGATGAGATATGTTGAGGATCTACAAGGAATATCAGTCTGTTGATTCGAATGTTGTGTGACTGAGTTTTCCGATGACGTTTGTGATTTACGAGCAATTGAAAATTTAAATGTTGTGAGTTCTTAAATCTTTAAATATTGTATTAACCTGTAAAAATGGTGTATGCATGAAGACGAACATAGACACGTTACCTATATATATATATATATATATATATATATATATATATATGTACAGGTATATAGTGTAAAGGTGTATATAGACTCTATGAAAAGCGTTATTCAATATAAACGAAAATACATTTGTTGGCTTTTATATTGCTAATTCACTTCTTTCCTTCTGTGCATATAACAGACACATGCAGATACACTAGATACAGATATATACTGAAAAATTAGTCGATACCATATGAAGTTATAAGTACCTTGTTAGTACTTCTGTATCCAATAAGAGTTTTGTTATTAGTCTGTTAGTTTCTCGGTCTGAGATCTTAAATAAAAATATGGCTCTCGTCTCCCTCTTCTTTCTCTGATTTTTTTTTTTTTTTTTTTTTTCGTGATCTTTCAGTTTACCCTAATTAGGAATTTGACATTTATTCTCTTCTAAATTTCATTTCTTTTCTCAGACTTTATATTTGATGGTAAATCTGAGAACCTTCATTGTAAAAATATAGTATTTACGGTGTCGCATTCCAATCTAATTCACGAATTCAGATCTAAAATGCACATAATACTTTACTTGCTCAACTATGCAATTTAAGGAATCGTGTTATAAAAAGATTCGATAAAATTAAAATTGGTTTATTTTCATGTAGCAAAATCGGAAATCGGTTCGTCGTCCTTCAGGTAAAGCGAGAGCAGAAGCTTCGGCAGGAGTCATCGTTCGGAGTCTCACCAGCCGTG
This sequence comes from Penaeus chinensis, assembly GCF_019202785.1. Lineage (NCBI taxonomy): Eukaryota > Metazoa > Arthropoda > Malacostraca > Decapoda > Penaeidae > Penaeus > Penaeus chinensis. The sequence continues at coordinate 6,967,429 of NC_061831.1, forward strand.
GCCGCGTCCATAATAGCCTCTGCGATAGCCTCCTCCTCCGTAGTAACGTCCTCGTCCGTAGCCTCCATAGCCTACGCCATGAGCCCAAGGGTCGGCGTCGGCCAGGGCTTCTGGCTCAGGCATGGCTCGTGCTGTCCCCAGCAGGGCAGACAGAGCCATCACCACAGCGAGCAAGAGCGACACCTGCAGAGCAGACACATGTTGGACTTAACTAGGGCTTATCGAGATATAACAAAATGTATCAAGAAAGTAAAAAGATATAAACATATTTATCCTTTTACATATACATCTTTCTCTGCTTTTGCTTATATATAAAACTTTGTTTTATACATAATATATCATGCAAAGAAAATATGAATTTCACTCTTGAAAATCAGTGGACGCACGTATAAGTATATGAAAAACAACTTACGAAATTCATTTTGGTGAACTTGAGCTGATCGTCCCAAACTGTGCACCATGAGCAGTTGCAGCACTTTATATAGTGGGGCGCCGGGCAGAGTTGCTAGATGCAGGATAATCACCTAACTGGTGCGGAAGGGTATGGGGGGGAGGGGGGGGAGAGCACTTGGGGGAAGAGTTGCGACAGCTCGGGAAGTTTGAGGAAAACGTATTTTTTCTTATAAGTTTTTATTAGCATGACTTTGTTTTTTTTTATCTATTTTTATAATTGCTAATCTTATAATAATCAGTAATTATTTTTATTACTGTTATAATCAATATTTTTGTTACTGTCATTGTCATTACCTTTAGATATTACTGAGTGTTTCATTATTACCATCATTATTGGTCCAAATAGTATCTTTATTATAGAAGTTGATATTAAGGTTATCATATTCAATACAACTTTTGCTGTATTAATTTGTTATCATCATTGTTATTGTTGTTATCAATATATTTATCATTACATTTATGGTTATTATTATAATTATCATCCTTACTTTTGTTATTGTTATTATTCATATAATTAATGTTGTAGCTATCATTAGCATTGATATCACTGTTATGATTGTAAGTAGCTTTGTTGTAATTCCATTATAACTATCATGATGATTTTAATTATCATCACTGTAACTGCTACAAGTACTGTAACATTGTTTTACATATATTCAAGTTTTACTTGAATATATTACAAATATCATTTCAATACGGCTTGAAAATCTAAGATTTCTTAAATACTAATCCCCCGCGTAACTCCTCTTTCCTCAAATCTTGCATTAATGTCCTTCAAAAGCTATTGTGTCCTGTTTTGGTGAAAAAGTATCGCCCTGTTTCGTGCCTTGTTAATATCTTTATTTATTACAAATTCTTACGTGAAGCTTCATGGTATCTTTTCCTTTCTTTGCAATTTCTTATTTTCCATTCTTCTGCGATAGACGTAATACTGCGTTTCCGATTTAATTTCGAATGCTAATTCAACCATCAAATACTTTCTCATACGGATACGTGCTAAAGGGTTTTTATGCTCATTTGTTTTTTTTCTCTGGTTTAGTGTGCGGATGAGATCTGTTGTAGAGGATCCACTGGGAAAACCTGTCTGTTGATTCGAATGTTATGTGAATGAGTTGCGATTTCCGATGACTTTTGTGATTTACAGGCAACTGAAACAGGTTTATATGCTGAGTTTTTAAAATCTTTATATTCCGTATATACCTGTAAAATGGTATATGTATGTATACGGACATACATAGACACACACGTTATCTAAGGATAAGGATAAGTCCGATATGCGAAGCAGAGCTTCGCCCGGGCAATGCCAATGAGGGGAGCCCGGCCTTTTTTTTTTTTTTTTTTTTTTCTTTTTTTTACTGTCCACTCGCTTGTTATCTTCTGTGTGTATAAGCAACAGACATACATACAAGTACACATTTTATTTACAAGTATATATTGAGAAAGTAGCTAATGAACCGGTCAAATACATCGCTTGTATTAAGAAGAAATTAATTCTCAATCATATCTTTTCTAAAGTATAAGTGCTCAAATTTAACTGTTGCTAGACCTTTTTATATCGAATGTTTTGCTTTTATCATTAGTTTGTTAGTTTCTCGGTCTATGAGACTTTATTTAAACATGTCTAGTCTCCCTCTCCTTTCTATGCTGATTATCTTATCGTTGTGATCTCTCACTTCATCCTGATTAGGAATTTTGCATTTATCCTATTTGAAAATCTATACCATGATCTTTTTTTTTCAGATTTTAGACGTCCATGTTCTCAAATTTTATATTTGATGGTAAGTTAGATATCATATTGTTGAGATTTAGTATTTAAAGTGTTGCAATCCAGTTTAATTCATGAATTCAAATGCCGTACTAAAATACACATATTTTACTTACTCAACTACGTAATTTGAGGAATCGTATTTAAAAAAAAGGGATTCGATAAAATTAAAATTGGTTTATTTTCATGTAGCAAAATCGGAAATCGGTTCGTCGTCCTTCAGATAAAGCGAGAGCAGAAGCTTCGGCAGGAGTCATCGTTCGGAGTCTCACCAGCCGTGGCCGCGTCCATAATAGCCTCCGCGATAGCCTCCTCCTCCGTAGTAACGTCCTCGTCCGTAGCCTCCATAGCCTACGCCATGAGCCCAAGGGTCGGCGTCGGCCAGGGCTTCTGGCTCAGGCATGGCTCGTGCTGTCCCCAGCAGGGCAGACAGAGCCATCACCACAGCGAGCAAGAGCGACACCTGCAGAGCAGACACATGTTGGACTTAACTAGGGCTTATCGAGATATAACAAAATGTATTAAGAAAATAAAAAGATATGAACAAACATTTATCCATTTACATATATATATATTTAAATAAACATCTTTCTCTGACTTTGCTTATATATAAAACCTTGTTTTATACATAATGTATCATGCAAAGAAAATATGAATTTCACTCTTGAAAATCAGTGGACGCACGTATAAGTATAGGAAAAACAACTTACGAATTTCATGTTGGTGAAGTTGAGCTGATTGTCCCAAACTGTGCACCATGAGCAGTTGCAGCACTTTATATAGTGGGGCGCCGGACAGAGTTGCTAGATGTAGGATAATCACCTAACAGGTGCGGATGGGGATGGGGGGGGGGGGAGGAGTTGCGACAGCTCGGGAAGTTTGTGAAAAACGTATTTTTTCTTGTTAGTTTTTATTGGCATGATTTGTTTCAACTATTTTTATAATTGTTAATTTTATAATTATCAGTAATTATTTCCATTACTATTATAATCATTATTTTTGTTACTACCATTAGATATTAGTGAGTTTTATATGTATAGTTCTTGTTATTATTACTATCACTATTGGTCCAAATAATATCTTTATCATAGAAGTTGATATTAAGGTTATATTCGCTGCAACTTTTGCTGTATTGATAATTCCTGTTATTATCATTGTTATTGTTATCATTATATTTATCATTACATTTATGGTTGTTATAATTATTATAATCATCATACTTATTTTTGTTATTGTCATTATTCATATCATTAATGTTGTAGCTATCATTAGCATTGATATCACTGTTATGATTGTAAGTATCTTTGTTGTAATTCCATTATAACTATCATGATGATTTTGATTATCATCACTGTAACTGCTACAAGTACTGTAACATTGTAATCATCACTGCCGTTACCATCTTCCACATTACTGCATAAACTATTACAAGCAGATTTTCATAGAGTTTTACTTGAATAAATTACACATATTATTTCAATACGGCTTGAAAATCTAAGATTTCTTAAATACTAATCCCCCGCGTAACTCCTCTTTCCTCAAATCTAGCATTAATGTCCTTCAAAAGCTATTGTGTCCTGTTTTGGTGAAAAAGTATCGCCCTGTTTCGTGCCTTGTTAATATCTTTATTTATTACAAATTCTTACGTGAAGCTTCATGGTATCTTTTCCTTTCTTTGCAATTTCTTATTTTCCATTCTTCTGCGATAGACGTAATACTGCGTTTCCGATTTAATTTCGAATGCTAATTCAACCATCAAATACTTTCTCATACGGATACATGCTAAAGGGTTTTTATGCTCATTTGTTTTTTTTCTCTGGTTTAGTGTGCGGATGAGATCTGTTGTAGAGGATCCACTGGGAAAACCTGTCTGTTGATTCGAATGTTATGTGAATGAGTTGCGATTTCCGATGACTTTTGTGATTTACAGGCAACTGAAACAGGTTTATATGCTGAGTTTTTAAAATCTTTATATTCTGTATATACCTGTAAAATGGTATATGTATGTATACGGACATACATAGACACACACGTTATCTATATATGTATACAGGAATATACAGTGTAAAAGTGTAAATAAATACATTTCTCTTCCTTTTTTTTTTTTTTTTTTTTTTTTTTTTTTTTTTACTGTCCACTCGCTTGTTATCTTCTGTGTGTATAAGCAACAGACATACATACAAGTTTACATTTTATTTATAAGTATATATTGAGAAAGTAGCTAATGAACCGGTCAAATACATCGCTTGTATTGTGAAGATATTCATTCTCAATCATATCTTTTCTAAAGTATAAGTGCTCAAATTTAACTGTTGCTAGACCTTTTTATATCGAATGTTTTGCTTTTATCATTAGTTTGTTAGTTTCACGGTCTATGAGACTTTATTTAAAAATGTCTAGTCTCCCTCTCCTTTCTATGCTGATTATCTTATCGTTGTGATCTCTCACTTCATCCTGATTAAGAATTTTGCATTTATCCTATTTGAAAATCTATACCATGATCGTTTTTTTTTTTTTCAGATTTTAGACGTCCATGTTCTCAGATTTTATATTTGATCGTAAGTCAGATATCATATTGTTGAACTTTAGTATTTAAAGTGTTGCAATCCAGTTTAATTCATGAATTCAAATGCCGTACTAAAATACACATATTTTACTTACTCAACTACTATTTGAGGAATCGTATTTAAAAAAAGGGATTCGATAAAATTAAAATTGGTTTATTTTCATGTAGCAAAATCGGAAATCGGTTCGTCGTCCTTCAGATAAAGCGAGAGCAGAAGCTTCGGCAGGAGTCATCGTTCGGAGTCTCACCAGCCGTGGCCGCGTCCATAATAGCCTCTGCGATAGCCTCCTCCTCCGTAGTAACGTCCTCGTCCGTAGCCTCCATAGCCTACGCCATGAGCCCAAGGGTCGGCGTCGGCCAGGGCTTCTGGCTCAGGCATGGCTCGTGCTGTCCCCAGCAGGGCAGACAGAGCCATCGCCACAGCGAGCAAGAGAGACACCTGCAGAGCAGACACATGTTGGACTTAACTATGGCTTATCGAGATATAACAAAATGTATTAAGAAAATAAAAAGATATGAACAAACATTTATCCATTTACATATATATATATTTAATAAACATCTTTCTCTGACTTTGCTTATATATAAAACTTTGTTTTATACATAATGTATCATGTATAGAAAATATGAATTTCACTCTTGAAAATCAGAGGACTGACGTATAAGTATAGGAAAAACAACTTACGAATTTCATGTTGGTGAAGTTGAGCTGATTGTCCCAAACTGTGCACCATGAGCAGTTGCAGCACTTTATATAGTGGGGCGCCGGACAGAGTTGCTAGATGCAGGATAATCACCTAACAGGTGCGGATGGGGATGGGGGGGGAGGGGGAAGAGTTGCGACAGCTCGGGAAGTTTGTGAAAAACGTATTTTTTCTTGTTAGTTTTTATTGGCATGATTTTTTTCATCTATTTTTATAATTGTTAATTTTATAATTATCAGTAATTATTTCCATTTTTATTATAATCATTATTTTTGTTACTATCATTGTCATTACCATTAGATATTAGTGAGTTTTATATGTATAGTTCTTGTTATTATTACTATCACTATTGGTCCAAATAATATCTTTATCATATAGGTTGATATTAAAGTTATATTCGCTGCAACTCTTGTTGTATTGATAATTCCTGTTATCATCATTGTTATTGTTATCATTATATTTATCATTACATTTATGGTTGTTATAATTATCATAATTATCATACTTAATTTTGTAATTGTCATTATTCATATAATTGATGTTGTAGCTATTATTAGCATTGATATCACTGTTATGATTGTAAGTAGCTTTGTTGTAATTCCATTATAACTATCATGATGATTTTAATTATCATCACTGTAACTGCTACAAGTACTGTAACATTGTAATCATCACTGCCGTTACCATCTTCCACATTACTGCATAAACTATTACAAGCAGATTTTCATAGAGTTTTACTTGAATATATTACACATATTATTTCAATACGGCTTGAAAATCTAAGATTTCTTAAATACTAGTCCCCGCGTAACTCCTTTTTCCTCAAATCTAGCATTAATGTCCTTCAAAAGCTATTGTGTCCTGTTTTGGTGAAAAAGTATCGCCCTGTTTCGTGCCTTGTTAATATCTTTATTTATTACAAATTCTTACGTGAAGCTTCATGGTATCTTTTCCTTTCTTTGCAATTTCTTATTTTCCATTCTTCTGCGATAGACGTAATACTGCGTTTCCGATTTAATTTCGAATGCTAATTCAACCATCAAATACTTTCTCATACGGATACATGCTAAAGGGTTTTTATGCTCATTTGTTTTTTTTCTCTGGTTTAGTGTGCGGATGAGATCTGTTGTAGAGGATCCACTGGGAAAACCTGTCTGTTGATTCGAATGTTATGTGAATGAGTTGCGATTTCCGATGACTTTTGTGATTTACAGGCAACTGAAACAGGTTTATATGCTGAGTTTTTAAAATCTTTATATTCTGTATATACCTGTAAAATGGTATATGTATGTATACGGACATACATAGACACACACGTTATCTATATATGTATACAGGTATATACAGTGTAAAAGTGTAAATAAATACATTTCTCTTCCCTTTTTTTTTTTTTTTTTTTTTTTTTTTTTTTTTTTTACTGTCCACTCGCTTGTTATCTTCTCTGTGTATAAGCAACAGACATACATACAAGTACACTTTTTATTTACAAGTATATATTGAGAAATTAGCTAATGAACCGGTCAAATACATCGCTTGTATTGTGAAGATATTCATTCTCAATCATATCTTTTCTAAAGTATAAGTGCTCAAATTTAACTGTTGCTAGACCTTTTTATATCGAATGTTTTGCTTTTATCATTAGTTTGTTAGTTTCTCGGTCTATGAGACTTTATTTAAAAATGTCTAGTCTCCCTCTCCTTTCTATGCTGATTATCTTATCGTTGTGATCTCTCACTTCATCCTGATTAAGAATTTTGCATTTATCCTATTTGAAAATCTATACCATGATCGTTTTTTTTTTTTTCAGATTTTAGACGTCCATGTTCTCAGATTTTATATTTGATCGTAAGTCAGATATCATATTGTTGAACTTTAGTATTTAAAGTGTTGCAATCCAGTTTAATTCATGCATTCAAATGCCGTACTAAAATACACATATTTTACTTATTCAACTACGTAATTTGAGGAATCGTATTTAAAAAAAAGGGATTCGATAAAATTAAAATTGGTTTATTTTCATGTAGCAAAATCGGAAATCGGTTCGTCGTCCTTCAGGTAAAGCGAGAGCAGAAGCTTCGGCAGGAGTCATCGTTCGGAGTCTCACCAGCCGTGGCCGCGTCCATAATAGCCTCCGCGATAGCCTCCGCGATAGCCTCCTCCTCCGTAGTAACGTCCTCGTCCGTAGCCTCCATAGCCTACGCCATGAGCCCAAGGGTCGGCGTCGGCCAGGGCTTCTGGCTCAGGCATGGCTCGTGCTGTCCCCAGCAGGGCAGACAGAGCCATCGCCACAGCGAGCAAGAGCGACACCTGCAGAGCGGATACAAGAGTTCAGTTACACAGTTTATTGGAAAGCTTGTTTAACATCCATTATTTTTCCATGTGTATGTGTGTGTCTCTGTGCCTGAGCATGTATACATTTGTCTTTTTGTATTCTCGTGGACAAATAAATATGTGTAATATAGTTATAAATACTCAACAAACACGCAAGCTCATACTCATGTATGTTTACAATATATATGCATATATATAATAACATCCGACCATATACACATCCCTTTATAAGGTATGAATTAATATAGTTATAAAAATATGTTCATATATAACGAAAACTACAAATTCTTCCTTAAAAACTTACGAATTTCATCTTCGGTTTGTTCAGTTGACTGTTCCAAACTGTGCCACTCGAAAAGTTGCAGCGCTTTATATAGCCGTACGCCGGCCTGAGTTGCCACGTGGCCGATAACCTGACAGGTGTGGAAGGAATGCTTAGGGAGAGCTTGCAACAACTTGGGAAGTCAAGGGATTTTTTTTTTTTTCTTTTTTTTTTTTTACAGTCGTCTATCTCGGCATTTCTGGTAGTAGTATTAATATTGCTTTTGCTACTCTCAGTACCTTATTATTATCATTGTTATTGTACTGTTAATGCTATTATCAAAAATATCGCAATTGCCATTATTTCCATTATTATAGACACTATTAACATGGATTTCGATTTCCGTCATAATTATTATGACTGACAAATACATAATATATGTATGTATAGATATAAGAAATGAAACTGAATCGTAACGTATATTTCGTCTGTAAAGAAACTCTTTGCAAGTTCGAGACGTTACGATTCATTTATAATTGTGTCTGTGTTTCCCTTTGTACATGTACTGAGATTGTGTTTTGTGTTCATGTATGTATGTATATGTGTATGTGCGCGCGCGCGCGCGCATGTGTGCACGTCTGTCAGTGTGTGTAAGTGCGCGTGCGTGTGTGTCTTTATATATATAAATTGACACACATGTATATATATACATATAAATACACATATGTATATATGGGTGTCTGTGATATATAAGCGTGCAATACGTATACAAATATTTAAGAGCGAAACATGTATAAACACACACACACATATATATGAGTGCGTGTAAGTGTTTGTGTGTGCGTTATGCATGTCATTCATAAATATATGTTTATGTTACACGGATATGTATTACATAATACCTATATATATGCAGACAGATATATAGATAAATATAGTGATATGGATGCATAAATATATATAGATATATGGTTTGAATTCCATACGTCATCAAACTAGGTTCATTAGTATATGAATATAGAGGACACATATACTAGTTAATTTTCGCAATTGCAGCGGGGGGGGGGGGGGGGGGGGCAGGGCTGTTGCAGAAACTTGGGAAATCATGGAATTACACTTTCTTTCTTTTTTTTTTTAATCCCTCGTGTTAATTGCCAATGGAATTAGTAATGTTTTTACTAGCATTCTCACAGATGCTTTGTTGATATCATTAACTTTTTTATGTTTATTGATTATCTTAGTAATTGATATCATACTGTCACATCCATTATCGTTATCATCATCCGTCTGCTCATTATCATAGCTATTTTCATTTGGGATGCCTTCATCATCATTATTTTGGTGATTACTGTCATTATCATCACTGTCGTTTTTGTTATCATTTGATCATAATAATTTTAATTTACTGATGAACAAAAAAAAAAAAAAAAAAAAAAAAAAGCAGGGAACTATGATTTATGTAAGTTAATGTATCCCCATATATGTAAAAGAACGGAATACGGAGGGAGGAAAATTTCTCAGCGGATGATCCACACTAACTGAGTGATCAACCGGACTTACACAATATATCTAGAGTTTTTTAAGATGTAAATATTTGTCGTTAGTAAACCATTTTTTTTAAATTCCAAAGCGATATATGACAATTATTAGCTGTGAATTTACTGAAGTGATTACTTATACACGACAAGCTGTTGTCCCTAAGCATTTTCCCTCCCTCTTTTTATGGTATTTTTATTAGTTACATAGTGGTCTTTTATTAGTTACATTATAATAGGGGATATGTCTAGCTTACGTAAACCATAGGTTACAATTTTTTAATGTTCACTGCCACACTTGGAAATTTAATGAGGCTGTCGCAAATATCAAGTGACATACCACCTCCTCAGCTCAGAAATCAGCTCCCCAACCTCGGTCGAAGTAGGAGGTTCCTCGCTGAAGAAGGAATTAAGTACTGGAAACACAGCGCCGTTCTCATCCATGCTAGCTTTCGATGGCTCTGCCTGAAACTGTTGCTCAGAATACTTATCTTAATACATTTCCACCCTATAGTGATCCAAGATTATCAGATGTGCCGAGCAAAAACTATGGAGGAGGCTTAGTAAGTAGAGTTTAAGTACTATACCAAGAAATTACATTTGATTTCAGTAAAAGTCTGGTAGGGACAGTGCGCATGTGCATTAGAGATCTGGCTTAAACTTCAATACTGGATTCAATTTCATGGCGCGTACAGAAAACGCCATAAGATTCATAATAAGCTGCTTCTTGTCAGGTGTTGATGCATATCCTGATCTGCAGCTAGCTGAACCCTGTGACACATATTTATTTATTGTTTTTGGGCAGTCACTAGCAGTGTCCTGAGATTCCACATCGAAAGGTATCCAACAGCGTTATAAGGTCAAACAAATTGTTGAGCATTATGAATAAATTAGAGATAGCAACGTGATTCCTCTAAGAACACACCTCGTCTCCCAGTCGGTCCTGGCAAAATACCATAAGGATTTAACTGATTGGGCGATAATTTTTTCATGTTTTGCACAACAAACCTCGGACTTGTGGATAACCCTTTTGCTCTGAGGATTCCCAATTACGTGCTAACAACAATGTGACCAGTTTTGCTATTCTGATTGTCGTAGAAAAGCTACGAACGAGAATAGATATTTTCACAATGCAAGAGATGTATTTGACCGGTTTCGATTATATCTTCGTCTGAAACACATGCATTTCTCATACATGTCTTTTCTACATTTGACAACATTAACACAGCTCATTCTGACTGCATTAAGAATGCACCAGCAGAAGGCTGTTATGTAATGACCTACATTGCTAAAAGAGGGACCAACACCAAGAGTAGCTGGCGACCGTCAGGTATAGAGCATGAATGCATCCGTCTCTACCATTATATATCCATCGACTAGAACATCCTTTGCTACCCGAGGCTAAATAAGGTAACATAAATTATCCCCGGAAGTGCTGTTTATCGATTTAGGTCTTGAAAGGGTGTCTATAGGCCTATCTCCAAGAGGAAACCTTCAATCACCTCTAATCAATTAATACCAGATCTTACCATAATGAGTACATGATGATAAAGATAATGATAACGATAATTAAAGTAATGATGAAAATAAAGACTATAATGACAAGTAAGATAGTTTATAATAACGATAGTGAAATAATTTGCGTATGATTATGATAATGATAATGTTGATAATAATAACATTAACAATATGATAATAATAATGATGATGATAAATGACATAAAATGATAACAATGAAAATACAATTGTATTGTATATACACAAGAGTTATAATACTAATTTGTTGGGATATGATTTTTCCTTCGTTATGAAAAATATCAAAGCAAATATAAAACAAGGAAACACACATGCACACAAACACACATACACACACACGCACACACATACAAACACGCACACGCATACAAACACGCACACACACACAAACATATATACATACACAAATATATCCATACACACACGACCACAGACACACACAAACAACCACACACACAGACACATATAACACACATAGACATACACAACCACAGACGTACACACACACAACCACACACACACAACCACATACATATCCCACTCAGCATGATTTTATAAAAGAAAAAAAAAATTATTAAAAAAAAATCCTTCGTGTTTTATCCCACGCAAATATACAGACACGTACATACACGCACGTACACATATTCACACGCCCGCAAATTCACACGCCCGCGAACCTACAAATACGCACACGCTCTACCTCGTGACCTT
>NC_061831.1:6989291-7014291 GCF_019202785.1 Penaeus chinensis
CTGTTTTTATTTTCGGTTGTAGTGTAATGAATGACCACACTGGCTAGGTAAACACGGCGATCGGAAGGGTCGTAGCCTCCAGGTTAGGAAGTTTTGTTTTGTGTTTGTACGCCCCCCCCCCCCCCCCCAGTTAAGGAAATACGTTGATCTCTATATTAGTTTAGCCTGGGGTTCATTTGCTCGTTCATTTGTGCAACGTCGGGTCGAATCTTGGCATGGGTTTTTCTTTTTTCCTCTTTTTTTTTTGTTTTTGTTTTTTTTACATTTAAAGTATTTTCAAATAATCTTCAAGTTTTGTGGGAATATTTGGCTCGTCTTTACCATTTTTTTTCTTTTTTTTTAATCAAGGTTTGTGTGGGAGGCCTTTGTGTAGCCCCCCTCCCTCCAGAAACCCCCGATTCCCCACGTGTTCTCCTAGATTAGGGGGGGAAATATATGGAAAATTGACATTCCATCTCCTTTAGACTTCCCAAAAATAAGTATACATAAAGCCTAGGGGAGTGTTTTTCATCCCATTTTATCGGAGAAGCTTTAAACGTCTCTTTTGTTTTTATTGAGGGAAAGCTATACATTTTTAAAATATGAAGAAATGTACATATTGAGTCTATTCGGTAATTTTATCACATTTTAACGTTTTTGTTTTTTTGTTGTTATTTTATCCCATGTTGTTTGAAAGCTAACTAGCAAGTGACATCTACCTCAGTCTCCCAATCGGTCGCGGGATAAAATGTTGCAGTCACCTATATAGACTTGAAAACCAAGTCTTATGAGAAAAACAAAAAATAATCGTGAATCGATCGACACTGCTGGTGTGACTACAAATTTTGCCATAGAGCCGATATTTTGCAGACCGCTCGGCAGTACCATAACCATACGTTCACTCTACGAGCAGTCTGGTATCCCGCACCGATAGCATACGAGCGTACTGTTTCCCGGATAACCTTAAGGCTATAACGTGGTACTGCATTTTTTTTTTTCTTCGTTTTCCTTTACTGTGATAGATAAAGTTGTTAGATCGCATAGCACTAAATGTGTAAACGAATGGAGGTACGAAAGAAAATAAGAAAATGTATGTTAGTATGTATAGATAGAGAGAGAATAAGAGAGCGAGAGCGAGTTAGGATGATTCATTCCTTTCGGTCACTATTCGTCTCTCATCCTAGTAACATTTTCAAACCGATCCGAGGACATGCAGTTGCGAGAAGATTGCACATCCCTGGCAGAACCGCTTTGGAAAAAAACCCAGGTAGGTCAGTGTCCCTTCAGCTAGGTTAACTTCCACGTGTTTTTTTGAGTTTTTTTTTCCGAGTCTTCGTGTTTAGGTTGAGAGCGAGAGGTGTTGTGGTGTCTGTGTTGTAGATTGTTTTTTATTTCGTCTTTTTTCTTCTGATCATCCTCTCCCTTCGTTTTTTTTTTTTTTTCATCCCTTCCTCCTTTTACTACTACTCATTTCTTCCTCTTCCTCCTTTTACTCCTCCTCTTTTCTTCTCCTCTTCCTCATTTTTCTCATCGTCATCTCCTCCTCCTCTCCCTCCTCCTTCTCTTCCTCATCTCCTTCCTCCACCTCCTCTCCCTCCTCTCCCTCCTCCTCCTCCTTCTCCTCCTCTCCCTCCTTCTCCTCCTCTCCCTCCTTCTCCTCCTCTCCCTCCTTCTCCTCCTCTCCCTCTTTCTCCTCCTCTCCCTCCTTCTCCTCCTCTCCCTCCTTCTCCTCCTCTCCCTCCTTCTCCTCCTCTCCCTCCTTCTCCTCCTCTCCTTCCTCCACCTCCTCTCCCTCCTCCTCCTCCTCCTCTCCCTTCTTCTCCTCCTCTCCCTTCTCCTCCTCCTCTCCCTTCTCCTCCTCCTCTCCCTTCTCCTCCTCCTCTCCCTTCTCCTCCTCCTCTCCCTTCTCCTCCTCCTCTCCCTTCTCCACCTCCTCTCCCTTCTCCACCTCCTCTCCCTCCTCCACCTCCTCTCCTTCCTCCTTCTCCTCTCCCTCCTCCACCTCCTCTCCTTCCTCCTCCTCCTCCTCCTCCTCCTCCTCCTCCTCCTCCTCCTCCTCCTCCTCCTCCTCCTCCCCCTCCCCTCCTACCTCCTTCCTCCTACCTCCTCCTAACTCCTCCTACCTCCTCCTTCTCCTCCTTCTCCTCCTTCTCCTCCTTCTCCTCCTCTCCTACCTCCTTCCTCCTCCTTCCTCCTCTCACTATCACTCACTATCACCTTCAGCTTCCCTCGTCCTCCAAGCGACCCCAACTGCGTTCCCAGCCTAAAAGACCTATTTCGTCACAGTGTTTTCCCTCGTCGTTTTTGCTTCCCGTTAAAGTCGTTCCCCGCTTCCTGCCTTGTGTGTGGAAGCTGCCACTGAGGGAAGCGCTTCCAGGAACACCCTTGTTTGGGGTCCTTGTGCTGCGGTCGAATTCGTTTGCTTGTTTTTTTTGTTGTTGTTGTTGTAGTTGGTGTTGGATTGTCAAATAGTGTTATGTTTTTGTGTGTGCATTCAAAGGCAAACGCACGTATTGAGGGGGGGGGGAGAGAGAGAGAGAGAGAGAGAGAGAGAGAGAGAGAGAGAGAGAGAGAGAGAGAGAGAGAGAGAGAGAGAGAGAGAGAGAGAGAGAGCAAGAGAAAAACAAGAGAGAACGAGCGAGAGTGAAAAGAAAGAGAAAGCAAGAGAGAACGAGCGAGAGTGAAAAAAACAAGAGAGAACGAGCGAGAGTAAACAAAAAAGCAAGAGAAAGCAAGAGAGAACGAGCGAGAGAACAAGAGAAAGCAAGAGAGAACGAGCGAGAGAACAAGAGAAAGCAAGAGAGAACGAGCGAGAGAACAAGATAAAGCAAGAGAGAACGAGCGAGAGAACAAGAGAAAGAAAGAGAGAACAAGAGAAAGCAAGAGAGAACGAGCGAGAGAACAAGAGAAAGCAAGAGAGAACGAGCGAGAGAACAAGAGAAAGCAAGAGAGAACGAGCGAGAGAACAAGAGAAAGCAAGAGAGAACGAGCAAGAGTGGAAAAAAGAGAAAGCAAGAGAGAACGAGCGAGAGTGAAAAAAAGAGAAAGCAAGAGAGAACGAGCGAGAGTGAAAAAAAGAGAAAGCAAGAGAGAACGAGCGATAGTGAAAAAAAGAGAAAGCAAGAGAGAACGAGCGAGAGTGAAGAAAGCAAGAGAGAACGAGCGATAGTGAAAAAAAGAGAAAGCAAGAGAGAACGAGCGAGAGTGAAAAAAAAAGAGAAAGCAAGAGAGAACGAGCGAGAGTGTAACAAAACAAGAGAAAGCAAGAGACAACGAGCGAGAGAACAAGAGAAAGCAAGAGAGAACGAGCGAGAGAACAAGAGAAAGCAAGAGAGAACGAGCGAGAGAACGAGAGAAAGCAAGAGAGAACGAGCGAGAGAACAAGAGAAAGCAATAAAGAACGAGCGAGAGTGAAAAAAAACAAGAGAAAGCAAGAGAGAACGAGCGAGAGAAAAGAGAAAGCAAAAGAGAACGAGCGAGAGTGAAAAAAAGAGAAAGCAAGAGAGAACGAGCAAGAGTGAAAAAAAGAGAAAGCAAGAGAGAACGAGCGAGAGTGAAAAAAAAGAGAAAGCAAGAGAGAACGAGCGAGAGAACAAGAGAAAGCAAGAGAGAACGAGCGAGTGAAAAAAACGAGAAAGCAATAGAGAACGAGCGAGAGTGAAAAAAAAAACAAGATAAAGTAAGAGAGAACGAGCGAAGGCGAGAGAGAGAGAAAAAAAGTATATCATACCTATTAGGTCATGGAAGAGAATCGGAGACAGTGACCCAGTGACCTAACCTGATGCCCTTAAAGGTCACGCCACAGTAGGTCAGAGAATCACCCGGTTGCTCTCATTACACTCCAAGAGACGGCCTGTTAACCTGGCGAAACCATTTTGGAAAAAGTTTCGCATGTCATCTTAGAAAGCCGTTTTTATTTATTTATTTTATTAAGAACTGGTGCGTGCGTTGTCTGAAGTTTAGAGCATTGGTAACTCTCTCCTCCTACTTATTTCAACGTTTTTTTTCATCTATTTTCTATTGATAAATTGTCATTCGCGATGTGGGATGAATTTGCGTTTTTTTTATCCTGTGAGGAATTTTCCGTTTTATTTTTCCAAAATCTTCGTTCCCATTTTCAAGGAGGGCGAGTCCACTACAAAGACGGGGGAGGACCGACGGTGAAAGTATGGTATATATAAGTGAAAGTGAAAGTTGGATACACTGTACTAAAAGGTTTTCACTTTCGCTGTTTCAGCAGATCGTCTGTTTTCTTCTTGGTCTTCTCATTATTGTGTTTATTATTGTTGTTGTTCTTGTCATCATCATACTTATTGTTAATATTATTATTATTATTATTATCATTATTATTATTATTGTATTATTATTATTATTATTATTATTATTGTTGTTATTATTGTTGTTATTATTATTATTATTGTTGTTGTTGTTGTTGTTGTTGTTTCATTGTTGTTGTTATTGTTCTTGTTATTTTATTGCATATTGTTATTATTATTATCATTATTATTATTATTATCATTATTATCATTATTATTGTTGTTGTTGTTTTGTAGCTGTTGTCATTGTTATTGTTATTGTTGTTGTTACAATAATTGTTGTTGCTTTTAATGTTGTTATTATTGCTGTCGTATTAGATTTATTGTTAGTTTTACCATTTATTATTATTATTATTATTACTAATGTAGTTATGATTATTATTGTTGTTGTTGTTGTTGTTGTTGTTATCATCATCATTATCATCATTATTATTATTGTTGATGTTGTTGTCATTATCATCGTCATTATCACCGTAGTTATTATCAGGCTTATGCAGTTATTTTATTACTCAAACTGAATCAAGTTAACCTTTGCTCCGTTCCCTCTAGCTCTTCTTTCTACCTCCCCTTCCAACCTTCCTTCCTTTCATCCTCTATATATACATCATATTGACGAAATCTATTTCCATTCATACAAATCCAGCAATAACTAATATGCATTGCGTTTATTTTAAGTGGACAAAAAAATAAATCGATTCGCACGCACGTGGACAACCAACGCACCCTGAAAATGACCTGTCAAATCACAGATAATGATTTACACGTTATCGGTGATTTACACTTTTAACTTAACTTAGGATATTGGCCACTGCTTTAGATGCGGCGCCGTTTTCTGTCATCAAGGCTGGGGTAACTGACGTAGCTGCCTCCAGTCCGTTCTCCAATAGGTAAAATGGGCAATGATTGGATAGTTTATCGATATTTTTCTCTTTTTTTTCGTGTATTAGTTAGTTGGTATGATCATGCATAACGTAAGTCTGAGGAGGGAGAGGGAGTGAAGGAGGGGGAAGAGGAGGAGGGAGAGGGAGAGGAAGGATAATAGGAGGAAGAAGGTTAGAAGAGGAGGGAGAAGATTAGAAGAAAAGGAGGAAGAAAAATAGGAGGAGGAGAGGAAGAAGAATAGGAGGAGTAGAGGAAGAAAAAATAGGAGGAGAAAGAAGAATAGGAGGAGGAGGAAGAAAAGAATAGTAGGAAAAAGAAGAATAGGAGGAGGAGGAAGAAGAATAGGAGGAGAAGAGGAAGAAGAATAGGAGGAGTAGATAAAAAAAAATAGGTGGAGGAGGAAACAGAAGAATAGAAGGAAAAAGAAGAATAGGAGGAGTAGAAAGAAGAATAGAAGGAGGAGAAAGAAGAATAGGAGGAGGAGAAAAAAAAAATAGGAGGAGGAGAAAGAAAAATAGGAGCAGGAGAAAGAAGAATAGGAGGAGGAGGAAGAAGAAGAATATGAGGTGGAGGAGGAAGAAGAATAGGAGGAGGAGAAAGAAGAAGAATAGCAGGAGGAGAAATAAGTAGAATAGCAGGAAGAATAATAGGAGGAGGAGGAAGAAGAATAGGAGGAGGAAGAATAGGAGGAGGAGGAAGAAGAATAGGAGGAGGAGAAAGAAGAAGATTAGGAGGAGGAGAAAGAAGAAGATTAGGAGGAGGAGGAGGAGGAGAAAGAAGAAGATTAGGAGGAGTAGGAGGAGAAAGAAGATTAGGAGGAGGAGGAGGAGAAAGAAGAAGATTAGGCGGAGGAGGAGAAAGAAGAAGATTAGGAGGAGGAGGAGGAGAAAGATGAAGATTAGGCGGAGGAGGAGAAAGAAGAAGATTAGGAGGAGGAGGAGAAAGAAGAAGATTAGGAGGAGGAGGAGAAAGAAGAAAATTAGGAGGAGGAGGAGGAGGAGAAAGAAGAAGATTAGGAGGAGTAGGAGGAGAAAGAAGATTAGGAGGAGGAGGAGGAGAAAGAAGAAGATTAGGAGGAGGAGAAAGAAGAAGATTAGGAGGAGGAGAAAGAAGAAGATTAGGAGGAGAAGAAAGATGATTAGGAGGAGGAGAAAGAAGATTAGGTAAAGGAAGATGAAGAATAGGAGGAGGAGGAGAAATAAAAAGATTAGGAGGAGGAGAAAGAAGAAGATTAGGAGGAGGAGAAAGAAGAAGATTAGGAGGAGGAGAAAGAAGAAGATTAGGAGGAGAAAGAAGAAGATTAGGAGGAGAAAAAAGAAGATTAGGAGGAGGAGGAGGAGGAGAAAGAAGAAGATTAGGAGGAGGAGAGAGAAGAAGATTAGGAGGAGGAGAAAGAAGAAGATTAGGAGGAGGAGAAAGAAGAAGATTAGGAGGAGGAGAAAGAAGAAGATTAGGAGGAGAAAGAAGAAGATTAGGAGGAGGAGAAAGAAGAAGATGATGATGAGGAGGAGGAAGAAGAATAATAGGAAAAGGAAGATGAAGAATAGGGGGAGGAGGATAAAGAAGAAGATTAGGAGGAGGAGAAAGAAGAAGATTAGGAGGAGGAGAAAGAAGAAGAATAGGAAAAGGAAGATGAAGAATAGGAGGAGCATCATTCATCATCATTATGGAGCTAACGCCGGCAGGGGCGCATAGCCGCATCCACCCTCCGCTTCCACCTACGAGGATCCCTCATGGCGAGCCGCCAGGCAGGGGCCCGGCCCATCTCTAGTTCCTCACGACAGGTTTGATCGATTTGCCCATACCACGACCTTCTCGGTCGTCCCACAGGCCTCCTCCACCCAGGGTTGTCTCGGACAGAGACAACCTGATGGGCAGGATCATCCTGTGGGAGTCGAGCCAAGTGGCCATATAGCCTGAGTTGGCGATCACGGATTGTGCAAGTAACAGGTCCTGTACCGGTCTCATGGTGCAGCCGTTGGTTGGACACATGTTCCCGCCAACTGTACCCCATGATCCGGCGCAAGGATCTGTTACAAAAGGCATCAAGACGAGATTCCAGAGCACAAGATAGTGTCCAAGTTTCACTACCATAGAGTAAAACTGGCAGTATCAGGGCCTTGAAAACACGTAACTTGGTCCTTCTGCACAGGTACCGACATCTCCAAATACTCTTGTCGAGAGATTTCATGACCCCTGCTGCCGTCCGTCTACTGACTTCTTGGTCTGACAGCCCAGAGTCGTGAAATGCACTATGGAGGTATATAAAGCTCTTTGTGACTTCGATGTTTTCCCCGCAAGCACGTATCGACTGTACAGGGTCTCCTAGCAGGCCCCCAAAATCCTGGATCTTGGTCTTGGTCCAGGAGACCTCTAGCCCCAGGGGCTTCGCTTCATTGCTAAATGCATCAAGAGCCGCTACAAGGGTTTCCAGAGATTCAGAGAGTACGGCAACATCATCGGCAAAGTCAAGGTCTGTAACCTTGATATTGCCCAGAGTTGCTCCACAGTGACTTTGGACAGTAGCTCTACCCAGTATCCAATCCATGCAAGTGTTGAAAAGTGTTGGTGCAAGAACACAGCCTTGCCTCACCCCTGAACTAACAGGGAAGGAGCTCGACAGGCCCCCACCACACTTTACAGCACTTTCAGTGCCTGTATACAGGTTTGCTATTAGTCCAATAATCCTTATTGGAATTCCTCTTAGTCTCAGGATCTCCCAGAGAGATTCGCGATGCACCGTGTCAAACGCCTTCTTGAGATCGATGTAGGCTGCGAGCAGCCCACGTCCGAACTCACGACGGCGCTCTATAATGATTCGAAGCGCCAGGATGCGGTCTATTGTGGACTTACCAGGAGTGAAACCAGATTGTTCCGGTCTTTGGTGCCTCAACAGGTGGTCCCTGATACGTCTCAGTAAGATGTGTGCGAGTACCTTGCCTGGTACACTGAGTAGTGTAATGCCTCGGTGATTGCTGCAGTCCCAGCGATCCCCTTTCCCCTTCCAGAGAGGGATGACCACACCCCTCAGCAGGTCAGGGGGAAAGGTACCAGTCTGCCAGATGGCAAACAGGACTGCATGCAAGCCCCTTGCCATAGGTTCTCCACCAGCCTTTAACAATTCGGCTGGGATGCCACAGACACCTGCTGCTTTACCACTCTTCAGCTTGGAGATCGCCCCCCTGATTTCGGTCAGGGAGGGTGGATCTTCGCTGATGGGTGGATCTGGCAGAGGAGTCTCAACATTACCCGCATCCATGTTAACTGTTGGTGGATCAACCTTATACAACTGCTCAAAATACTCAGCCCAACGCACACGCACCCCATCAAGATCTGAGATTATCTGGCCACTTGCTGAGCGGACTGCAGCCGTCTGTGAGGGGGGCTTGGAGTTCAGCTTTCTCAGAGCTTGGTAGGCAGGACGAAGGTCATTTACAAGGAAATGGCTTTCGACCTCCTCTGCAAGACTACTGATAAACTGTTCCTTATCCCTTCTCAACAGTGACCTAGTCCTGCGCACCAGAGAGCGGTGCAAAGTGCGATCCCCTGACAGTCGAGCCGCACGACAAGCATCTGTGGCTTCCAGCGTCTCCTGCGAGATGGAATTCTGTCTTGTTCTTGGGCGTTCACCAATGGATTCCTGAGCTGCATCAAGCGTTTCACGCTTGAAGGTATCCCACATAAGAACAGGGTCTGTCTGGCCCTCGAGTGCTGTGAGACGACCAGAGATAGCCTCGGCAAACCCCCGGGCACACTCGTCCTCCCTCAATCTGTCCAAATTAAACACCCTAGGGTGTTCATTTGGGCAACAGGGGGTTCTAAAGTGGACCCGGAGAGTAGCCACCACTATTCTATGGTCAGTTCCACAGAACTCAGCGCTTCGATATACCCTGCAGTTCTGGAGGATCCTCCTTCGAGTGCTAACGAGGATGTGGTCGATCTCCTTGGCCACTCTTCCTGTATCGCTGTACCAAGTCCAGCGATGCGGGTCAGAACGTTGATACACGGAGCCAGAAATCCTCAATTTCTGGGACCTAGCAAAGTCACGGAAAAGGAGGCTTTTCTCACTGCCAGCATCAGCTCCTGAGCCATGAGGACCGACAGACATCTCGTAGCCAGCTCGATCACAGCCGGATACCGCATTGAAGTCGCCCAGCACAATACGAATATCTCGCCGAGGACATCTGTCTGCCACAGATGCAAGTTTGGCGTAAAACATCTCTTTCACCTCAAGTTTATATACATCCGTAGGAGCGTATACAGCAACAAGAGACATGAAGCCAAATGAAAGCTTCAGTCTCAATACCATGATACGCTCATCGACTGGAGTGACCTCAAATACCAAGGGTTGAAGTCTGCTGGAGATGGCTATGGCTACTCCCTGGAGATGGTGGCCATCGCTACGGCCCGACCAGTAGTAGGTGTAGCCACCCACACTAATCGTGCCACTGCCAGGTCTTCTCACCTCCGAGAGAGCAGCCACCTCAACTCTCAGCTGTTTCAATTCCCTCGATAGTAGTGGTAACCGATCGTTCTGTCGCAGGGAACGGATGTTCCAAGCCCCCACCCTGACAGTCCGCCTGAGGTCTAACCTCAGGCAGTCACTCCGGGTGGGCGCCACCTCTGCCACCCCTACTGACGCCGCCCCATATAGAGGAGGTTGGCTGGCTGCAGGCCCCATAATCCACCTGCAGGGCTCCCTAGGGCTTTCCCCCACAAGCATCACGCCAGGCTGGCGGCCGCTGGGACCCAGCTGGGATTGGGGGTAACCCCCCCTCCCCACCCGAGTCCCAGCGGTCGCCAACCCAGAGGGACCCACAGCCCGCCGTACTTGCTGGGTAGGAGGGACTTTAGCCCTCCCCCAGCGTCAACTTCTACATTAGACGTTGCCAGTGGTTATCTTGGGGGGGCCGAGGAGCAGGAAGAATAGGAAATGGAAGATGAAGAATAGGAGGAGGAGGAGGAGAAAGGGCAGGAAAGGGTTAGTAAGTCGAGGAGGGAGGGGGAGGAAGAATAATAATAATAGGATTTAATAATAATTAAGGAGTGGAGGACGAGGAAGAGGACGAAAAGCAAGAGGAAGAGGTGGAGGAGGAGGAGGACTAAGAGCAAAAGGAATAGGAGGGGGAGATGGAGGAGAGGAGGAGGAGGAGGAAAACGATGACGAAGAAAAAGGGAGACGAAAAGGAGAAGAAAAGGGGTGGACAAGAACGAGGACACTGATGACACGAGGAAGGAGAGAGAAGGGAGAAAAGGACACTGTTTTTTTTTTTTTTTTTTCTTTTTTCAGTTTAAATTTCTTATTTGCAAGCATCAGTCAAGTCTTGGCGGCGGTAGAGTCCATTCTGTAGTGCAGGGGAGTCCATGCACATACTCCACATTGCGCACATAATTATCTTACTATACATAGGCACATATACGCGAACTTATGATATTCGGTAGATATATAGCCCATGATATATTGCCAGTAGTGAGACTTATGATATACGACCTTGTATCAGAAATATAGTCGCATGCTGTTGCTTAACCTGCGTAACTAATTTAATATTGCAACTATATATTTTTTCTTTATTTATGTATTTATCTATTTATTTAATTATTTTTGATAGGAATGATATTTCATGAGACATTATTTCAGTGTCTAGGGGACAATTCATATAGAAATCCATCTTCTGTATTAATTTTATTTAAGCAAAATAATCCTATTTTCAAAGAGGATGCAGGATTTATCAATAGAATAGATACGGTACAGTCTGTTTTCTCGCGTTTGTCATGCGATGCATATTTTTTAAAGCCATACAGAATATATTTTTTTAAATGTTGCCTTATAGCTGAGGCATTTCAGCCTCTGCATATTAACTTTTACTGATTTCTGACAAATGTGAACATAATTTATCTACCGCCGAACTTTAACTGTCCCCATCTTTAGGAAGAGTGTAATAAATCGTTGCATTTAATATCGTTACGGTGTACTGTTTCGCAGCAAGTTGAATAATATTTCAAGAATACTAAGCATAGTCCAGGTGTTATTGTCATGGAAACGTCTTGAAATGTCATTGAAATGTGGGTTGTTTGTATTACATTTAGCGTCAGGATAAGTGAATAGTACAAACGTGTAATATCATATAAATATAACGACCTCGAAACTCACAAAGCCATGTTACATATACAAGGTTAGGCCATGTAATGCTCGCCAAGTACAATGCACACTGTTTGCTAACAATAGAAAACAAAAACAAAGATAGCTATGTGGGAAAGAATATGAACGATAACAACAGGACATATGAAGTGATAGGTCTACTCAATTATTTCCCCTTATCCATTTTCTAAATAAAAAATAGTAATTTGCACCTGTCGTGAGATAACTCATTGTGTGTTACAATCAACCTCTTTGCGTGCCACATTTGGTATACGTACAAAGGGATGTTTAAACTAGGAATAATCCCTAGAATGTAATAATTATATACCGCAGAGTAGATATATCTAAAATATAGGAAATAAATATATCACATCCTACTAGTCACAGTCGCCCCAAGTTTTCGCAGTCTCCCCTTCCACAACATTTCCTTCGACATGTCTAACCTCCGTTTTCTTTGACGGCCAATTCGAATTCGAAAAGCCGAGTGAAAGGAACTTTAGTAAAAGATTTCTCTCTCGCCTATTTCTGTTTTCTCTGTCTTCTCTCTCTCTCGGTGATGACCTTGAAGTGTCGTCTGTAGGTCGTGTGGTCCTTCATGACTGCTCTCTCCGGGACGAAAGCTTCCTTGTGGCGGTTTCCAAGATCAAAAGTCGGGCAGGAATTGTGTGAATGGGTCTGGGTGCGATTCCTAATCTCTCTCTCTCTCTCTCTATATATATATATATATATATATAGATAGATAGATAGATAGATAGATATATAGATAGATGTGTGTATATACATGTGTATGTGTGTGTGTATATATATATATATATATATATATATGTATATATTATATATGTGTATGTGTATATATATATATATATATATATTATATGTATATATATGTGTTTGTGTGTGTATGTGAAAATATATGTGTATATATATATATATATATATATATATATATATATATATATATATATATAAGTGTATGTGTGTGTGTGTGCGTACTATCTTATAGCACGTTTCCTATTGCAAATACACTGCGCATGCAAACATAGACTTTTTAGAGCGAGGGAAGGGGGCAATGCCATCTTTATCCCAAGTTGATGACCTATCTTCCTCTAGAATTTATCTTCAATTGAAAACCGTAGATTACCAGTGACTTAAATGTGCGAGCAAGTATATTTATTCCCCCCATTTAATGCAGATCTATGCATCACGTAGTGTTAGAAATTTTCCGAATGTAAATATTGTTAATTTAATATTGGACGAATTTTCCCAGTTCGGTTTACGTTTCGAGTAAGAAGTAAATATCAAGAAAAAAATAAAAATATTTTTAAAAAATGTCGGATATTGAAAGTAACAGATATTGAAGAAAATTGAATTAAGAAATGATCGTTATTGTATTCACTGTTTATTGCCGTTTTCCATGGCAGTTTACGTGTCCTTTATTATTATTTTTTGGCGAATATAAATACTTAAAAGAAAGAGATAAGTAAACCGAGAAAATTCGAGGAATATAAAGATTTTATTCAAAGTATAGTTAGACCTATCCGCTGCGTCTTCAATACACTATCGAAATTATTAAAAGCTTTATAAATAATACGCACAGTCCATATCCTGCTAAAAATAGAAATTCTGCAGGCGAGTCCATTGTGGAAAGAGGGGAGGGCATGTGAAAGGTAAACACACCGATGCGAAAAGTGAGAGTGAGAAGAGAAATGAACAGAAAAATTTCTCTCGCGCGGGGAAGCGGTTTCTAATCTTCTTTCTTTACCCAAAATGACCTTGGCTGGGCTGCTTCTAGGTCGCGTTGTCCTTTCACATCGAAATAATGTACTTTCCCTCCCTTTTCTCCGCCTCCCAAAGCGCTTCCTCCCAACGGTAAAAGTTTTAGATTCGAAATCGTTCCTTCGTTGGAGTAAAAGTTCTGCTGATGTTTAATGCTTTCCTGTTGGGAGGTTGGCGTCTGTTTTCTCTTTACCTCTACTTTCCTTGGGATTTTCGTATTGGGTGTTTTAATTCTTATTCTATGGCCATGTCTATCTGTCTGTACTATTCAATGGCCATGTTTCTTTGTTTTATTATCTGGCTATGTCTACGTGTGTGTTATTCTACGGTCATATCTATCAAAATAAAATTAGTTTCATAATCCTCACCATATCGTGACATATAGTGACAAACTGCATTGCCATTCTTACGTTATGACAATCATTCGGCGCAACAATGTGCAATCTACATGTATTACTAAATTCCCGTCTCGATCGTCATCAAAAATGATTTACATGCTTATGATCAATAATGTCTAAATATACTCTAGCGTACAGTATCTCTCACATTATGTCTTACGTAATAATTGAGTTTCGTACAGTACAGTGATATCTATCAATGCTTTTAACCTGTTTCCGATGTGTGTGTTTTTTGTGTCTCTATAGTATACATGTAAAACGTCTCACTCGTTGAACTAACTATAACGACAATATAACGACCACCTGACATACACGTGAACTATTTCTATTACTCTTCAGTCTACTTTTTATGAGGAATAAACTTACCTCTTTCTTAGTTGCCTGTTATTTAAACATTTTTCTTATTTTTAAGATATTTAATTTGATAATTATATTCGGGCAAGTCCATTCTAGAGGTAGGGGAAGACCCCTTAAGTGAAAAAGCGAAACGGTAAAAGTGAAAGTGAAAGCGAAAGTGAGACACTCAGATGCAAGATTTCTCTCTCTCTCTCTCTCTCTCTCTCTCTCTCTCTCTCTCTCTCTCTCTCTCTCTCTCTCTCTCTCTCTCTCTCTCTCCCTCTCTTTTTTTCTCTCTCTGTCTCTCTCTCCCTCTCTCTCTCTCTCTCTGTCTCTCTCTGTCTCTCCCTCTCTCCCTCTCTCCCTCTCTCCCTCTCTCCCTCTCTCCCTCTCTCCTCTCTCTCTCTCTCTCTCTCTCTCTCTCTCTCTCTCTCTCCTTCTCCCTCTCCCTCTCCCTCTCTCTTTCCCTCTCCCTCTCTCTCTCCCTCCCTCTCTCTCATATTCACACTTTCCCTTTTCATTCTACTCCTTGTCGGTGACATTGAGATATTGCTTCAAGGTCGCCAGGGACTTTCTTAAGATGCCAATACCACTTTCCCTTTCCTCATGTGTTGTCTAGATAGTTTCTAAAGATCGTTCCGTGATTGTGTTTCTTTTTTCGACTTAATATAATGCCTAGACACTAATGTTTATCTTTATTATTGTTTATCTCTAGTAGTAGTAGTAGTAGTAAAGTTTATTGCATTAAAAATAATGCATATGAAATATATACGGGCAAGTCCAATAGCGAGGCAGGGGAGGACCCTTAGTGCAAGAGCGTAGTAGTGAGAGTGAAAGTGAGAAACAGGATTTCCCTTGTTGCTATAACCACTTTCTCTAAGTTTCTTCCTCTACGGGTGACCTTGGGAGAGCATTTCAAGGTCGTTCGAGACTTTCTTAGGATGCTGGGCAACTTTCCCCGATTTTGATGCCCTCTTGCTGGAATTTCTCCCTCAATTCCTGTCTCTTTCTGGTCTCTCTTTTTTCTATTCTGATTTTCTCTCTCCTTTATATTTTCTCTTTTCCTGTCCTCTCCTTTCTTCTCGCGTCTCTCTCTCTCTCTCTCTCTGGTCTCTCCTTTTTCTATTCTAATTTCCTCTCTCCTTTATTTTTTCTTCTCTTTTCCTGTCCTGTCATTTCTTCTTGCGTCTCTCTCTCTCTTTCTCTTTCTTTCTTTATCTCTCTTTCTCTCTCTCTCTCTCTCTCTTTCTCTCTCTCTCTCTCTCTCTTTCTCTCTCTCTCTCTCTCTCTCTCTCTCTCTCTCTCTCTCTCTCTCTCTCTCTCTCTCTCTCTCTCTCTCTCTCTCTCTCTCTCTCTTTATCTCTCTCTTTCTCTCTTTCTATCTCTGAATTGGAATTAGGCACTCCACAAGGGGGGGGTATTGTCCCCTACACTGTTTAATATACTTATGCACTCTCTTTGCAAGCTCAACGATGATTTAGGAAACCTATGCAGCATCACATCCTATGCTAATGACATTCTTATTCAGGTATTTGATAGGGGGGAATATGTTTTACAGAGGTTCACCAAAAAGTGTGCCTCCCTTGGTCTCATAATCAACCCAATCAAAACTAAGCATATTTCCAGATCTCGTAAACTACTTTACATTCCAAGGTTAGGTGGACAAACTATTGCAAGAACTGACACCTACAAATATCTTGGTGTTATGGTGACTGCTCCCCACATTATGTCCCACAACTCACGCTTTGCCAAGGATATTGTTCAAAACATCAAGGAACGTTGCCTTGAGCGTTTAAGACCATTGCAATACATAAGTAACAGATATATAGGTGCCTCCCTGAGAGTCCTAAGGTTGATGTATATCTCCCTTGTCAGGTCCATGATAGACTATGCATGCCCAGTTCTTAGTATGCTGCCACCGAGTGCCCTCAAACCCCTTGAAGTTTTACAGAACAAGGCCATGAGAATTATACTTGGATGCCCAATGACTGCTAAAGTTCATGTCATGAGGAAAGAGTTAGACCTCCCTTCTATTCACAGTCGTGTCATCCAAGTTAACATCATACTTGGCATCAGACTCCTGCAGCTTCAACCCAGACCATAAATCTCCAATATCCTATCAAATGAGATAAATTATAGCGTTAGGCATGCCCAACCTCGATACTTCAATCTCATACAGTCCAACTTAGAATGGAAAACTAAAACTGCTCATACTATCATGTTCTTCAATGTATGGAACAACGAAGCTATTCCAGATACAGTAATTGCTGCTCCTTGGCACAAAACTCATGTACATGCTTATATTGATAAACTAATAGCGTCTAAATCTTTGGCTTCAAAAATGGAACTAAAAGCTCACTACTTGAAATATATAGATGGCATTCAACATCCCTCTCATGGTACGCCCCCACTTGCAATCTACTGTGATGCCTACACTGATCCTCATGGAGCAACAGGGATTGGTGTGCTAATTCCTGATATAGATCTTGAAGAAAGTGTGCATTTCCAACTGGACAAGCACAACTGATGCCGAGTCAGTAGCTATACATCATGCCATTATTAAGCGACACCTGGCTGTCTTTACAGACAGCCAAGGCGCTCTCCACAGGCTTACTGCATTTAATCCAGAAAACATGATAACTAGGAATATCCTTCACCAAATTTCCAAATTATCAGATCGGGATACTCAAGTGTCACTATACTGGATACCCTCTTATATAGGAATATCACTCTGTGACAGGGTTGATCAATTAGCCAGGTTAGCACTTTCCCATGAAGATCCATATTATGTAATACCGCTATCTCTCAATCAAATGAAAAAAACGAGTTATCAACTGTCTTAGAGATTATGGGGGTCAAGTATGGACCACTGAAAAGATGAAAAAAGACGGACATGGTACTATCTAGCATTACGAGAGTATTGCTGGGACATCAAATTTAGACAAACCTTATAAAGTCTATCATGGACTGTCTAGGAGACAACAGGTTACATTAACTAGGCTACGCAAAGGATATCAGTACACTATGCAATATGTACAGGATGCAGTTTTGGATGCAAAACCTGTTTCATATCACCACTGCAAACTGTGCAAGGCACCCAATTCGCATAATCTCACTCATTACTTACTCTGTTGCATAAAGACTGCATCCTATCGATCAAGTAGTACTGTTCACAGATTAGCGCTTGTTGATTATATTAACTTTATTATAGACACTGGTCTTGTCTTTGACATGATTAGTGATATAAACGTTTTTTTTACCAGCCAGATGATATTTTAATACAGTGATAATAGCACAGCCCTTCAGGCATGTATGTAACATTAATGTTTGTCTGATGGCCCTCTACAAAAATATAAGAATAGATTTGAATAGATGCTTTGGTATCTTACCCTGGCTTTTTGCAGGACATGTACACTGTTCTGTAAATAAATGTTATCAAATCAAATCTCTTTCTCTCTTTTTCTCTTTCTCTCTTTCTCTCTTACTATCTCTCTCTCTCTCTCTCTCTCTCTCTCTCTCTCTCTCTCTCTCTCTCTCTCTCTCTCTCTCTCTCTCTCTCTCTTTCTCTCTCTCCTATGTATATATATATGTAGTAAACTTTATTGTATCAAAAATAATGCATATGAAATATATACGGGCAAGTCCATTAGCGAGGCAGGGGAGGACCCTTAGTGCAAGAGCGATGTAGTGAGAGTGAAAGTGAGAAACAGGATTTCCCTTGTTGCTATCTCCACTTTCTCTACGTTTCTTCCTCTACGGATGACCTTGGGAGAGCATTCCAAGGTCGTTCGAGACTTTCTTAGGATGCTGGGCAACTTTCCCATGATTTTGATGCCCTCTTGCTGGAATTTCTCCCTCAACTCCTCTCTCTTTCTGGTCTCTCTTTTTCTATTCTGATTTTCTCTCCCCTTTATATTTTCTCTTTTCCTGTCCTCTCATTTCTTCTCGCGTCTCTCTCTCTTTCTCTTTCTCTTTCTCTTTCTCTCTCTCTCTCTCTCTCTCTCTCTCTCATATATATATACATATATATACTTATGTGTATATATATACACATGTACACACACACACACATACACACACACACACACACACACACACACACACACACACACACACACACACACACACACTCATATATGAGTATTTATGTGTGCGTGCATAAATAATAACAAATCATTTCACTTCTTGAAACCTCTCATTTGCCCTCAGTAATTCTTCAATTAACTACGGGCAAGCCCATTACTGAGGTAGGGGAGGACCCTTAGCGGAAGAAACAAATTTTAGGCACGTGCTCTCTGTCGCTCGCGCCTCCCGTTTTCTATGTATCTCTTCCTCTTCTCGATGACCTTGAGCGCCCTTTTCAAGATCCTAGGTCAGGTTACTTGCCTTGTGTGTTTGTCTGTTGAGGGGGGAGGTGTGTGTGTGTGTGTGTGTGTGTGTGTGTGTGTGTGTGTGTGTGTGTGTGTGTGTGTGTGTGTGTGTGTGTGTGTGTGGTGCCTGTATCTGCATTTATGTCCGTCAGTTTTCCGTTTTATACTAAACAGCTAAGTGTGATGCAAAATAACCTTTTTTATGGAAATAATTCGTGTTATTATAATCAACATGGCCCATACCATTATTATTTTGTATTTATCATTTTAATATCTTAATCGTCATTATTGCAGTTGCACTACATTACATACATATCTCAAATGCATATAGACAATTATTTAACAAGTGAAGATTGTATATTACTTTTTATTAAGAGTCGTATATGAAGTGCATTTCAGTAAAATCATCATAATTATTTTCTAATTCCAGGAACAGTTATCATTATATTATATATTGTTTATCTTAATCGTTTAGTTTGATAGTTTAATCTAAATAGTTTAATCGAATACACAGCCTTCGAAAAGCATTTATTTTCAGTTTCATTGTCAGTAACGTCCGTGTCACAGTTGATGGAATTCAGATAAAATCCGTTTTCTAATATCGATAACCAAATATTTCTTTACGATACACACGTTACAATCACAACAGTTTAGTAAACTTACTTTTAGGATTAAGTAAAACAAGAAATGAATAACGGGCAAGTCCATTATCAAGGAATGGGTGAGGATCCCTGAGAGAAAGAGTGAAAGTGAGGAGAGTAAGTAAAAGGGAAAGCGACACTCTAGTACACGTGAAAGTGAGAGTGAAAGTGGCAGACGCATCCTCGTGATTTCTCTTGCCTTCGTCTCGCTTTCTCTACCTTTCTCCCTCTTCCCTATGACGTCACATGGGACTTTCTCAAGAGGCTCTGTCAGTTTTCTCAGAATGACGTGTTCTGTTTATAGTTTCCCTAATATGCTATGCCGCTTTCCTCAGCTTTCTTATTTACTCAGCTAAACTCCGAGGCGTTAGATGGTAAAATAGTTTATTTTTTATGGTAATTTGTCTGTTAGTTGCGTGCGTGCGCGCATGCGCATTTTACCATGTGTCCAACTTTGGACAGTAGCTCTACCCAGTATCCGATCCATGCAAGTGTTGCAAAGTGTTGGTGCAAGAACACAGCCTTGCCTCACACCTGAACTAACACTTTCAGTGCCAGTATACAGGTTTGCTATTAGTCCAATAATCCTTGTTGGAATTCCTCTTAGCCTCAGGATCTCCCAGAGTGATTCGCGATGCACCGTGTCAAACGGCTTCTAGAGGTCGATGTAGACTGCGAGCAGCCCACGTCCGAACTCACAACGGCGCTCTACAATTGCTCGAAGGGCCAGGATGTGGTCTATCGTGGACTTACCAGGAGTGAATTCAGATTGCTCCGGCCTATGGTCCCTCAACAAGTGGTCTCTCATACATCTCAGTAGGATGTGCGCGAGTACCTTGTCTGGTACACTGATAAGTGAAATGCCTCGGTGATTGCTGCAGTCCCAGCAATCCCCTTTCCCCTTCCTGAGAGGGATGACCACACCCCTCAGCAGGTCAGGGGGAAAGGTACCAGTCTGCCAGATGGCAGACAGGACTGCATGCAATGGGTGGGTCTGGCAGAGGAATCTCAACATTACCTGCATCCATGTTAACTGTTGGTGGATCAACCTTATACAACTGCTCAAAATACTCAGCCCAACACACACGCACCCCATCAGGATCTGAGATTATCTGGCCACTTGCTGAGCGGACTGCAGTCATCTGTGAGGAGGGCTTGGAGTTCAGCTTTCTCAGGGCTTGGTAGGCAGGACGAAGGTTATTTACTAAGAAATGGCTTTCGACCTCCTCTGCAAGATTGCTGATAAACTGTTCCTCATCCCTTCTCAACAGTGACCTAGTCCTGTGCACCAGAGAACGGTGCAAGTTGCAATCCCCTGACAATCGAGCCGCACGACAAGCATCTGTGGCTTCCAGTGTCTCCTGTGAGATAGAATTCTGTGTTGCTCTTGGTCATTCACCAATGGATTCCTGAGCTGCATCAAGCATTTCACGCTTGAAGGTATCCCAAATAAGATTAGGGTCTGTCAGGCCCTCAAGTGCTGTGAGACGACCAGAGATAGCCTCTGCAAACCCCCAGGCACACTCGTCCTCCCTCAATCTGTCCAAATGAAACACCCTAGGGTGTTCATTTGGGCGACGGAGGGTTCTAAGTGGACCCGGAGAGTAGCCTCAACTAGTCTATGATCAGTTTCACAGAACTTGGCGCTTCGATACACCCTGCAGTTCTGGAGGATCCTCCACCGAGTGCTAACGAGGATGTGGTCGATCTCCTTGGCCACACTACCTGTATCACTGTACCAAGTCCAACGATGCGGGTCAGAACGCTGATAACAGGAGCCAGAAATCCTCAATTTCTGGGACCTAGCAAAGTCACGGAAAAGGAAGCTATTCTTGCTGCCAGCATCAGCTCCTGAGCCATGAGGACCAACAGACATCTCGTAGCCAGCTCAATCACAGCCGGATACCGCATTAAAGTCGCCCAGAACAATACGAATATCTTGCCGAGGACATCCGTTTGCCACAGATGCAAGTTTAGCGTTAAATATCTCTTTCACCTCAAGTTTATATACATCCGTAGGAGCATATACAGCAATAAGAGACATGAAGCCAAATGACAGCTTCAGTCTCAATACCATAATATGCTCATCGACTGGAGTGACCTCAACTACTGAGGGTTGAAGTCTGCTGGAGATGGCTATGGCTACTCATTGGAGATGGTGGCCATCGCTGTGGCCCGACCAGTAGAAAGTGTAGCCACCCACACTAATCGTGTCACTGCCAGGTCTTCTCACCTCCGAGAGCAGCCACCTCAACTCTACTCTGCTTCAATTCCCTTGATAGTAGTGGTAACCGATCGTCTTGTCGCAGGGAACGGACGTTCCAAGCCCCCACCCTGACAGTCCGCCTGAGGTCTAACCTCGGGCAGTCACTCCGGGTGGGCGCCACCTCTGCCACCCCTACCGACGCATATAGAGGAGGTTGGCTGGCTGCAGGTCCCATAATATGCCTCCAGGGCTCCCTGGGGCTTTACCCCACAAGCATCACGTCAGGCTGGCGGCCGCTGGGACCCAGATGGGATGGCGGGTAACCCCCCTCCCCACCCGAGTCCCAGCGGTCGCCAACCCAGAGGGACCCACAGCCCGCCGTTCTTGCTGGGTGGGAGGGACTTAAGCTTTCCCCCCATCAGCACCAACAACTACATGATTCGTTGCCAGTGGTTATATCGGGGGGAGGGGGGGGGGGCCGACTGGCACAGCAGTACGGCAAACTTACTTTTAGGATTAAATAAAACAAGAAATGAATAACGGGCAAGTCCATTATCAAAGAATGGGGTAAGATCCCTGAGAGAATGAGTGAAAGTGTAGAGAGTAAGTAAAATGGAAAGCGACACTCTTGTACACGTGAGAGTAAGAGTGAAAGTGGCAGACGCATCCTCGTGATTTCTCTTGCCTTCGTCTCGCTTTCTCTACCTTTCTCTTTCTTCCCTGTGACGTCACATGGGACTTTCTCAAGAGCCTCTGTCAGTTTTCTCAGAATGACGTGTTCTGTTTATAGTTTCCCTAATATGCTATGCCGCTTTCCTCAGCTTTCTTATTTACTCAGCTAAACTCCAGGGTGTTAGATGGTAAAATGGTTTATATTTTATGGTGATTTGTCTGACAGTTGCGTGCGTGC
The DNA here is from genome assembly GCF_019202785.1 of Penaeus chinensis. NCBI lineage: Eukaryota > Metazoa > Arthropoda > Malacostraca > Decapoda > Penaeidae > Penaeus > Penaeus chinensis. Next base: position 7,011,245 of record NC_061831.1, read on the forward strand.
GCGCGTGCGCATTTTACCACAGCTTAAACATAGATGTGACTTATAAAGAAGAAAAAAACAACATAATTTTTAATTGGACGTTTAAGGTGTTCTGTCACTTTTCTCGCCCTAATGTGTTATGTACGGAGTTTCTGGAGATGCTTTGAATACCAAATGGTCATTATCAATATATAACGTAAGGGAAAAGTGACGTAGCTTTGTTTATGTTCCAGACGACCTTGAAACCACGAGACAAGGTCACCGGCAATCTGACACATAGTTTCTCTCGCTTTTATCTACACTCTGCATTTCTCTAGGCCTCTTGGTGACCTTGTGGATTCGTTTTCAAGTTCGTTACGTTCTTGAGATGCTCCGTTCCATTTCTTTATCTTTTTCTTTCCTCCCTCTCTCTCTCTCTCTCTCTCTCTCTCTCTATCTCTTCTCGGTGTGATTTCTAAGGAGTTTCTGAAGGGCAGAAAAAAATGACACAGCATCTTACGAGATTCCCAGACGACCTTGAGAACAATAGATAAGCTCTTTAGGTAGGACGACTAAGGGGCGTGTCTACTTTTCGCAATATTAATGACAGGTCTGTATTATGGTCGCTTTTATTCAGCTTCTTTTATTTCTTCATTTATCATAATTTAGTGTGTGTGTCGAAATGTACCTTGTCATTGACATTGCACTTACAAAGTCAAATTACTCTGCCTGGTGTGGCCATTACTTATTTTATCATTTTACTCTTCATGACTTAAATAACCACTAATGATTTATCGTCCACCTGTGCTATTTCAGATTGATTACATAAATTGAGCAAAATTATGATAAATTCTGAACACGTGTTTATCTTTCTTCACCAATCTTGCTACCACATGAAACAGCTGACCGATCTAATAAATACTTCGCTATGGTGTCCTATTTCAAGCAACTGCCATGTGAGAAATGCGGTGAATTCAGTGCTTGCTTTGCACCCTTTTTAGCAGTGTTGCGTAACATCATCGTATTGTTGATGTAATGATTATTATCGCTATTGAAACTATTATTAATGCCCTTAGTATCACTTTGATTATTATCAGCATTGACATGTATGAGACGCCCGTGCATCTTATAAGCTGTTAGTGAATATCGACATGTTAGTACATCTCTGGGGTTATTATAGAAACAACTTTGTTAATTAGCTTGATAGCATTGGCTACATGGAAAGAACATATGACATGGACGAGTCCATTATCGAGACAGAGGAGGACCCTAAGTAAAAGAGGCAGACGGACCGAGTGAAAGTGAAAGCAAGTGTATCAATTTCTCTCGCTTTTATCTGCACTCTCTCTGCATTTCTCCGTCTTCGTGGTGACCTTGAGAAATCGTTTTAAGGTTGTCCGAGGCTTTCTTAAGGTGTTCTGTCAACTTTTCTCGCCCTAATGTGTACTTCTGTACGGAGTTTCTCAAGACGATGAATACATTTATGCACCAGACGGCCTTGAGATCACGAGGCAAGGTCACAGGGAAGAGAAAGAAAAGGAAAGTGCAGATCAAGTGAGAGAAATCGCCAGTCTCAGGAATATCCATTCTCCCTTTCGATTGTGTTCTTCCCCGATTATGGCAATAGATGTGGCTATATTATCATCGTATACGCGCACACACACGTACACAGACAAACACATACGCATGCATACACATACGTATGTGTGTGTGTATATATATATTTATGTCTGAAATATGATATAATTTATATGTATACAGTACTATGCTAGATTTATTAAATGTAAAATGAGTGCATTTATCATGCATTAAACTTCCAATTAAAAATTGTTTTTTTTTTTTTTCTTTTTTTTTATAAGCCACATCTATGTTTAAGCTGTGGTAAAATGCGCATGCGCGCACGCACGCAACTAACATACAAATTACCATAAGAAAATAAACCATTTTACCATCTAACTCCCCGGAGTAAATAAGAAAGCTGAGGAAAGCGGCATAGCATCTCAGAGAAACTATTAACAGAACACGTCATTCTGAGAAAACTGACAGAGCCTCTTGAGAAAGTCCCATGTGACGTCATAGGGAAGAGGGAGAAAGGTAGAGAAAGCGAGACGAAGGCAAGAGAAATCACGAGGATGCGTCTGCCACTTTCACTCTCACTTTCACGTGTACAAGAGGGTCGCTTTCCCTTTTACTTACTCTCCTCACTTTCACTCTTCTCTCAGGGATCCTCCCCCATTCTTTGATAATGGACTTGCCCGTTATTCATTTCTTGTTTTACTTAATCCTAAAAGTAAGTTTACTGTACTGTTGTGATTGCAACGTGTGTATCGCAAAGAAGTATTTGGTTATCGATATTAGAAAACGGATTTTATCTGAATTCCATTAACTGTGACACGGACATTACTGACAATGTAAATGACAAGGTCTAAAGGCAGTGTATTCGATTAAACTATTATAATTAAACTATTAAACTATTAAACGATAAAGATAAACAATATATTATATAATAATAACTGTTCCTAGAATTGCCAAATAATTATAATTATTTTACTGAATTACACTTCAGATACACTTGAAATAAAAAGTATTATACAATTTTCCCCTTGTTAAATAATTGTCTATATGCATTTGAGATATGCAAGTAATGTAGCGCAACTGCAATAATGACGATTAAGACATTAAAATGATAAATATGAAATAATAATGGTATGGGCCATGTTGATTATAATGACACGAATTACTTCCATAAAAAACAAAAAGTTATTTTGCATCACACTTAGCTGTTTAGTAGGAAACGGGAAACTGACTGATATAAAGGCAGATCCATGCACCACACACATACACACACACACACCTCCCCCCTCAACAGACAAACACACAAGGCAAGTAACCTGACCCAGAATCGCTTAAGGTCATCGAGAAGAGGAAGAGATACATAGAAAACGGGAGGCGCGAGCGACAGAGCACGTGCCTAAAATGTGTTTCTTTCTTCCACTAAGGGTCCTCCCCTACCTCAGTAATGGCCTTGCCCGAAGTTAATTGAAGAATTATTGAGAGCAAATGAGAATTTTCAGGAAGTGAAATGATTT
>NC_061831.1:7016791-7044291 GCF_019202785.1 Penaeus chinensis
TGAGAGTGAGAGTGAAAGTGGCAGACGCATCCATGTGATTTTTCTTGCCTTCGTCTCGCTTTCTCTACCTTTCTTCCTCTTCCCTATGAATCATATGGGACTTTCTCAAGAGGCTCTGTCAGTTTTCTCAGAATGACGTGTTCTGTTAATAGTTTCTCTGAGATGCTGCGCCGCTTTCCTCAGCTTTCTTATTTACTCGGCTAAACTCCGGGGAGTTTAGCCGGTGGTTTATTTTTTATGATAATTTGTCTGTTGCGTGCGCGCGCGGGTGCGCATTTTACCACAGCTTAAATATAGATGTGACTTATAAAAAAAAAAAAAACATGTTTTAATTGAACGGTTAATCATGATAAATGCACTCATTTTACATTTAAGAAATCTAGCATTGTACTGTATACATAAATGATATCATATTTCATATATATATACACACATACGTATGTGTATGCATGCGTATGTGTTTGTCTGTGTACGTGTGTCTGCGCGTATACGATGATAATATAGCCACATCTATTACCATAATCGGGGAAGAACACAAGCGAAAGGGAGAATGGATATTCCTGAGACTGGCGATTTCTCTCGCTTGATCTGCTCTTTCCTTTTCTTTCTCTTCCCTGTGACCTTGCCTCGTGATCTCAAGGCCGTCTGGAGCATAAATGTATTCATCGTCTTGAGAAACTCCGTACAGAAGAACACATTAGGGCGAGAAAAGATGACAGAATACCTTAGGAAAGCCTTCAACGACCTTAAAACGATTTCTCAAGGTCACTACGAAGACGGAGAAATGCAGAGAGAGTGCAGATAAAAGCGAGAGAAACTGATACACTCGCTTTCACTCTCACTCGGTCCGTCTGCCTCTTTCACTTAGGGTCCTCCCCTGTCTTGATAATGGACTCGCCCATATTATATGTTCTTTCTATGTAGCCAATGCTATCAAGGTAGTTATCAAAGTTGTTTCTATAATAACCCCAGAGATGTACTAATATGTCGATATTCCCTAACAGCTTATAAGATGCACAGGCGTCTCATAAATGTCAATGCTGATAATAATCAAAGGCCATTGAGTTTCAATACCGATGATAATCATTACATCAACAATACTGCTAAAAAAGGGTGCAAAGCAAGCACTTAATTCACCGCATTTCTCACATGGCAGTTGCTTGAAATAGGACACCATAGCGAAGTATTAATCAGATCGGTCAGCTGTTTCATGTGATAGCAAGATTGGTGAAGAAAGATAAATACGTGTTCATAATTTATTATAATTTTGCTCAATTTATGTAATCAATCTGAAATAGCACAGGTGGACGTTAAATCAACCCAGTGGTTATTTAAGTCATGAAGAGTAAAATTATAAAATAAGTAATGACCACACCAGGCAGAGTAAATTGACTTTGTAAGTGCAATGTCAATGACAAGGTACATTCGGCACACACACTAAATTATGATAAATGAAGAAATGAAATAAGCAGAATAAAATCGACCATAATACAGACCTGTCATTAATATTGCGAAAAATAAACATGCCCTTAGTCGTCCTACCTACGATGACCTTGAGCGCCCTTTTCAAGATCCAAATTTTAGGCACGTGTTCTCTGGCGCTCGCGCCTCCCGTTTTCCATATATCTCTTCCTCTTCTCGATGACCTTATGCGATCCTAGGTCAGGTTACTTCCCTTGTGTGTTTGTCTGTTGAGAGGCGATGTGTGTGTGTGTATGTATGTATGTGTTTGTGTGTTTGTGGTGCCTGTATCTGCCTTTACATCCGGCAGTTTCCCGTTTTCTACTAAACAGCTAAGTGTGATGCAAAATAACCTTTTTTTTATGGAAGTAATTCGTGTCATTATAATCAACATGGCCCATACCTTTATTATTTTATATTTATCATTTTAATGTCTTAATCGTCATTATTGCAGTTGCATTACTTGCTTATCTCAAATGCATATAGACAATTATTTAACAAGGGAAAATTGTATATTACGTTTTATTTCAGTCGTATATGAAGTGTATTTCAGTAAAATCATTATAATTATTTGGCAATTCTAGGAACAGTTATTATATAATATATTGTTTATCTTAATCGTTTAATAGTTTAATAGTTTAATCTTAATAGTTTAATCGAATACACAGCCTTCGAATAGCATTTAGACCTTGTCATTTTCATTGTCAGTAACGTCCGTGTCACAGTTGATGGAATTCGGATAAAATCCGTTTTCTAATATCGATAACCAAATACTTCTTTGCGATACACACGTTGCAATCACAACAGTACAGTAAACTTACTTTTAGGATTAAGTAAAACAAGAAATGAATAACGGGCAAGTCCATTATCAAAGAATGGGGGAGGATCCCTGAGAGGAGTGAAAGTGAGGAGAGTAAGTAAAAGGGAAAGCGACGCTCTCGTACACGTGAGAGTGAGAGTGAAAGTGGCAGACGCATCCTCGTGATTTCTCTTGCCTTCGTCTCGCTTTCTCTACCTTTCTCCCTCTTCCCTATGACGTCACATGGGACTTTCTCAAGAGGCTCTGTCAGTTTTCTCAGAATGACGTGTTCTGTTAATAGTTTCTCTGAGATGCTGCGCCGCTTTCCTCAGCTTGCTTATTTACTCAGCTAAACTCCGGGGAGTTAGATGGTTTTATTTTTATGATAATTTGTATGTTAGTTGCGTGTGTGCGCGCGTGCACATTTTACCACAGCTTAAACATAGATGAGGATTATAAAAAAGAAAAAAAAAGTTCTTAATTTAACGTTTAATGCATGATAAATGCACTCATTTTACATTTAAGAAATCTGGCATGGTACTGTATACACATAAATTATATCATATTTCAGACATAGATATATACACACACACACATACGTATGTGTATGCATGCGTATGTGTTTGTCTGTGTACGTGTGTCTGCCTTTTGTATCAGATCCTTGCGCCGGATCATGGGGTACACTGTACGTGTGTGTGCGCGTATGTGTTTTGCATACGATGATAATATAGCCACATCTATTACCATAATCGGGGAAGAACACAAGCGAAAGGGAGAATGGATATTCCTGAGACTGGCGATTTCTCTCGCTTGATCTACACTTTCCTTTTCTTTCTCTTCCCTGTGACCTTGCCTCGTGATGTTAAGGTCGTCTGGAGCATAAATGTATTCATCGTCTTGAGAAACTCCGTACAGAAGAACACATTAGGGCGAGAAAAGATGACAGAACACCTTACGAAAGCCTCGAACGACCTTAAAACCATTTCTCAAGGTCACCACGAAGACGGAGAAATGCAGAGAGTACAGGTAAAAGCGAGAGAAATTGATACACTCGCTTTCACTTTCACTCTTTCACTTAGGGTCCTCCCCTGTCTTGATAATGGACTCGCCCATGTCATGTTCTTTCTATGTAGCCAATGCTATCAAGCTAATTATCAAAGTTGTTTCTGTAATAACCCCAGAGATGTAGTAACATGTCGATATTCACTAACAGCTTATAAGATGCACAGGCGTCTCATACATGTCAATGCTGTTAATAATTAAAGTGATACTAAGGCCATTGATAATGGTTTCAATAGTGATAGTAATCATTACATCAACTAGACGATTATGTTAGGCAACTCTGCTAAAGGTGAGTGCAAAGCAAGCACTGAATTCACCGCATTTCTCACATGGCAGTTGCTTGAAATAGGACACCATAGCGAAGTATTAATTAGATCGGTCAGCTGTTTCATGTGATAGCAAGATTGGTGAAGAAAGATAAATACGTGTTCATAATCTATTATAATTTTACTCAATGTATGTAAACAATCTGAAATAGCACAGGTGGACGAGAAATCAATCTAGTGGTTATTTAAGACATGAAGAGTAAAATGATAAAATAAGTAATGACCACACCAAGCAGAGTAAATTGACTGTGTAAGCGCAATTTCGATGACTAAGGTACATTTCGACACACACACTAAATTATGAGCAGAATAAAAGCGACCATAATACAGACCTGTCATTAATATTACGAAAAGTAAACACGCCCCTTAGGCGTCCTACTTAAAGATCTTCTCTATTGTTCTCAAGGTCGTCTGGGAATCTCATAAGATGCCGTGTCATTTTATTCTGCCCTTCAGAAACTCCTTAGAAATCACATCGAGAAGAAAAAGAGAGAGAGACAGAGAGAGAGAGAGAGAGAGAGAGAGAGAGAGAGAGAGAGAGAGAGAGAGAGAAGGGGGGGGGGGAAGAAAAAGAGAAAAAGAAATGGAACGAAGCATCTCAAGAACGCAACGAACTTGAAAACGAATCCACAAGGTCACCACGAAGACGAGAGTGTAGATAAAAGCGAGAGAAACCATGTGTCTGATTCCCGGTGACCTTGTCTCGTGGTTTCAAGGTCGTCACTTTTCCTTTTCGTTATATATTGATAATGACCATTGGGTATTCAAAGCATCTCCAGAAACTCCGTACAGAACACATTAGGGCGAGAAAATTGACAGAACATCTTAAGAAAGCTTCAAACGACCCTGAAACGATTTCTCAAGGTAACCACGAAGACGGAGAAATGCAGAGAGAGTGCAGATAAAAGCGAGAGAAATCGGACACTCTTACTTTCACTTTCAATCGGTCCTTCTGTCTCTTTCACTTAAAGGTCCTCCCCTGTCTTGATAATGGACTCGCCCTTGTCATATGTTTCCCGTTCAAGACATTTAGTTGTCTTTTTGAAATGGTTTGATTAGGTAATAGGCATTCGCATATCATGCATTTCAGATCATTTTTTTTTTTTTTTTTTTTTTTTTTTTGGAATATGACGCTGTAATCAGTTTATCGAAGTTAATGTAATATTCATCTTGGAAGGGCAGCAACTGGATTTCTATTTTATTTATGCATTCTATTTTTTTTTTTTTATTATAATTACGGATGTCGAATCTTGCCTGACGTAAAAAAAAAAAACCTTTTATAAGGATTATTATAGATTCAATCGCAATCATTACTGCAGATAGATAATGCATTTAGGAATTATGTAGTAGAAGTATAAACTATTAGTATGCTTAGTGTGTTTATAATAGTATAACTATGACTGTCACTGCGATTTTCATTAATATCATCGAGATGAACATTTCACTCAACAATAATTTTGAAATTAATGATACTGAATGACAGTAATAACAACGATAACAATAAGTAATAATGATATATTAGCGTAATAGATAAAGGCGATAGAAGTAGAATTGCCGCTGTCCCTATGCTCGTTGTTGTGGGGGGGGGGGGGGGGGGCAGGGACTTAGGCTCATGGTAAGGGATCCCCCCATCCTTGGTCCTCAGCCCTCATATCAACTGATTATTTTCCTTTCCTTTTCCTTTTCTTCTTCATCCCCTTCTTGTGTCCACTTACCCTAATCGTTATATATATATATATATATATATATATATATATATATATATATATATTTTTTACCCTTTTCGCCACAATACTTTATCATAATGCTAATGACATTTGATGCCCGGCACATTTGTTTTGACCATTAAATATTCTGGAAATCCACAAACATCGCCTTATGAACCAAAAAACTTCCTTACCAGGGGCATCGATGTTTACTGTCAATAAATCAATCATTAGTAGTAGAATCTACTTAGAACATCCAAGTAATAATCAGTCTGATAATGGAGTTGGTAATGAGGCTGATTGTAACAACCAAGCGACAAATTATGATTTCAGAAACCACATTATTAGATCGAAAATATTATAACTCCAGTGGTAATTTACGCCTCTCTTCAGTTTCACAAGTGAGAAAACGGGAAACAGTTTAATAACGTGTTATGTACAACCAATCAAGGTATTTAGATGAAAACCATACTGTGATGATGATGATGATTCCGATGACGATGATTATGAATATGATTATTTCGTACAATGACAAAAAGTTGTTTACGTAACCACCTCCAACTTCTTGCTCGTTCGTGTCGTGGGGGGGGGGGGGGGGGGGGCTTAGGAGATGGGGACTGAGGCCCAAGGTAGCGGTCTTTTTCTCTCCTTTCCTTTTCCTTCTCTTCCTCATTCCCTTCTGTCCACTTATCCTCATCGTTAACAATTCTGTACCCTCTTCGCCACAATACTTCATCATATTAGTATATGTCCTTTGTCTAGCACATTTATTTGTTTTAACCATAAACCATTCTGGGAAAACACAGACATCGCCTTATGAAACAATAAACTTCCTTGCTATATTTTGAATACACCGCTAATGACCTTAGATGTTGACGCAGCAGAATTTTTTTTCTTAGATAAATAGATTTACCTAAACTCAAGACAGAAGAAATAGTATACCGTCATGATACGCCCCTAATAGACACCAAGATGGAAAAAGGAAACGTCTTTAATAGATTCCGAACGACCTTTGAAGCATTTTCTCAAGGTCGCCAAGTAAGAGGAATTTTAAAGATAGGTGTAACCGCCCACTCGCCCGTCTGAGTATTTCATTATTGTATGGAATTTTAGATTAGGAACGGGGTAAGGCGAATAATAACCAGTTTTATACATTGTATGTCAACTACCCGATCAGATATATTGTTAAACTTATTTTGGCTTATGAAACACATCTCTCTGGTTTCTCGAAAACATTGCGCATATTTAAAGGACAGTTTTGGTACATTTGTTATAGAGAAAAATAACTTGGATGTGTAATAGTAAGTCTAAATTAGAAATCGATCTTTTTAGATTATATAATTATGTATTAAAGAAATTGCCATGATAATTATTGATAGAAAAGACTTTATCCAAAAACCGAGTCTATTTTGGGGGGACACAGACAGACCGAGTGACAGTAAGAGTCCTCGACATGTTTTCTTTCAGTTTGTCTTTCCACGTTTACAAATCTTTGTCGGATCTCTTCAAGGTCATTCGGGGTTTTCTTGAGATTTTGTGCCTGGTTTCTCGATGCTTCGTGGTCACTTTTTGATGTGGATATTTAAGGGAAAAAATCAAGACACTGAAAAGACAAGATCGGTGTAAGGATGATGGTGATGATGTCAGTTTTATCGTTTTTTTTTTTTTTTTTTTTTTTTTTTTTGTCTAAATAATTTCTGATTTTTGTCCGTATTCGTTTCTCATTGATAGGTAATGCGTTTATTTTTTTTTTTTTTTCCTCAGTGTATGGCACTTATGGCAATGTTACTTAAAATAATGTCGTCCTTGTGTTCTTTATAAAAATAATATTAGTTAATTTAATTTCAGGTTCATAAGAAATCTGTGACTTAGGGAAAGTCCATTATCGTGAATAGGGGAGAACCTTTCAGCGAAGGAGCGAAGAAAAATGAAAATGAAAGTGAAAGTTTGAGACTGAGACACATGATTTCTCTTGCTTGTCTCTCTCCACTTTCTCTGCACATCCTCCTCGTCTGGGTGACCTTGAGAGATCGTTTGAAGGTTGTTCAGGACTTTCTGAAGATAGTATGTGCGTTCCTTCACCTTGATGTGCATCTTAAAGGAATTTCTCAAGGCAGTGTGAATACCAAATGGTCATTATTGATACATAAGTGAAGGAGAAAGTGGCAGAGCATTATACGAAAGTCCCAAACGACCTTGAGACCACGAGACAAGGCCACGGGGAGGAGAGAGAAAGGGAAAGTTCAGACTTAGGGAGAGAGAAATCATGCGTTGTGGAATTTCACTTTCAATATGACACCAACTTTCGCTCTTTGCCCTCTGGTTTTAACAGGAGAAATCTGTTGTTGTTTTTTTTTATTTCATTAAAATTAACAAGGAAGTCTGAAATGCAAGGTTGAAAAATTAATGATGACTGTAAGAGGGAGAAAAAACATAGGCCTATTGTATCAACATTTTGGAATTCACAGATTATTGTATATACAATTTGTACATTCGAATATGTTCATGATTGCGAGAACGTATTGCCGTATGAAAGCTGTGATTTCATGTTAATTACTATCATACAACTTCTTATATTTTAGTACAACAGAAACAAACTATATTACCCTAATATACATCGCGCACAAGATAGAATCACCAGAATGACGTAGCCAATTCTGGACCCGTTTTAATTGTTAATTGGTATGAATATTAATTATCCTAACGGGTATGTGGAGAGGGCGCGTCCATTATACAGGCGGGGGAGGACCAGCGTCATTTGAAAGTGAAACCGATTTCTCTCGCATCTGTACTTTCTCTGCATTTCACTATTTCTTGGTCATTTTGAGAGGTTATGTGCATTATTGGTCTTTTAAGCATATTAGAATAATAATTTGGATGGTAATAGCAATACTGGTGATAGGAATAATAGTTTAAAAATTCTCATTTGTTTTGACTGATACGGTAGACCATCCAGCTTTCTCTTTACGATGTTGCGAAATGCGGAGGGGAACGGCCGTAGACTTTTATGTTTTTAAATGTGATTGTGACTTTTTTTTCCCTTTTTATTTTTTTTTTTTCTTTCTTGGTCCATTTTTTGGCCTGAAGTTCCTTCGTCATATTCGTTAAAGTTTTTTTTCCTCCATTTATATTTATAGTTTTATAGTCTTATTACATTTATGATTCATCTTTCAGCCATAATTAGTATTGTTAAATTAGATAGTCAGTTAGAATTATATATATTATTGATATTAATAGCATTTATATATATATATACACAATACATATTTTTTACGCATATTAAAGAGTCTGAAATTATTGAGTTAATATTAGGTCGCAAAAATAAAAAAAAATCATGTTTTTTTTTTTGTCTACATTTTATACTTTGCTATCTATCAGAGCACGGAATCCCAGTTTTGTGTCGTTTATAAAAGCCAAAAAATTATTCTTGTGTATTCACTTCGATAGTGTGGACGAAGCCATTCTTTGACACGGGGGAGTACCTTCTATAGCATATGAAAGCGACAGGAGATAAAAAAAAAGTTGAACTAATGGATAAAACTACGTAATTTTCTAGCGCCTGTGTGTGTGATTACTTTAGCTTATCATTCCTAAGTTAGCTGAGCTTAGCTATGTCTTTTGCGATAACGATAGTGCATGATTCTGAAATTTACATGATTCATATATTGCTAGTTTGGATATTTTTAATAATACATTGGTAGTTTCTAGTCTTGAAAAAAACAAAACATTATATTAAATGAATCAGATGGAGAATAGGAAAGGGAGATTTAGACAAAGAGAGAGATACAGACAGACAGAGAAACTATGAACATAGTTGATTTTAAATTATTTCCCCGCAGTATAGAGGGTAATATTAGAAATTATAGTGCATATTCTATATTACCTATATTGTGATATCACAACGGGGTTTCGACCTACTTGAATTTTACTAGCGACTGCATTTCACTTTATTATATAATTTTCTCTAACTATACATCTTCGGGTGAAATTATATGATACATGCCCGTAGACTACTTTGCGTTTTCTGAATTATAGCAGCGGTAACGGAATCATTAGCCAGAAAAACTGTGATTTGCATTTTATTAATATCTTTTTAGACTATAATTCGAAATCTCCATTCACTTTGACAAAATTCGTGTTAAAAAAATATGATAATTCACATATTTCCCGACATCAACTAAACCGTATTCAGACGAACACCCAAATATTCCACACAAACATAACGCGCATATAAGTACTGTTACTTTTACTGTTACCTTTGCCTCTTTGCCATTGCCACACCGTTAGCGTAACGGTACTGTAACCGACTGACCTATATACGTTGATGTTTACCGTTAGCTCGTTTTTTTTCCCCCTCGTGGCTTTCACTTTTCTAGAGATACTACGAAAATGTACTTATTTCTACTTGCTAGATATTTTCATGGGTATCTTTTTGTTCAGCAGAATTTTATTTATAAAGGTATATTTAGCATTGTTTATATATATTGAAAAGGAGAGATTATATGTTCTATAACTTAAGATCACATTTGTTTTTGAAAAGGCCATTTGTAGAAACCTGCCCAGATTACGTGTATTTGAGAAAAAAACGATTGAAAGAGAACTTATAAAGAACTGAAAAGAAATTCGAATATAGTTTTGTCCATTTTCGACATGGGGGGGGGGGGGGGGAGGACTACGAATAAGACCGAAAGTTAGAAAGGGAGAGTGAATGAATTATAACTCCCGTTTCTAGGCTCTCTCTCTCTCTCTCTCTCTCTCTCTCTCTCTCTCTCTCTCTCTCTCTCTCTCGCTTGCTCGCTCTTTCTCTCTCTCGCTCTCTCTCTCTCTCGCTCTCTCTCTCTCTCGCTCTCTCTCTCGCTCGCTCTCTCTCTCTCGCTCGCTCTCTCTCTCTCTCTCTCTCTCTCTCTCTCTCTCTCTCTCTCTCTCTCTCTCTCTCTCTCGCTTGCTCGCTCTTTCTCTCTCTCGCTCTCTCTCTCTCTCGCTCTCTCTCTCTCTCGCTCTCTCTCTCGCTCGCTCTCTCTCTCTCGCTCGCTCTCTCTCTCGCTCTCTCTCTCTCTCTCTCTCTCTCTCTCTCTCTCTCTCTCTCTCTCTCTCTCTCTCTCTCTCTCTCTCTCTGCCTTTGTCCTTCTTTCTTTCTCTTTCTCCCTTTCTCCCCTTCATATGTTCCCACCTGCATATTGAAATGAAGTATGTATATGTATATAACATTCATACACACATATATACATATACTTTGTTAGTATATTTCAACTGAAAATATGAACATTCAGCAATTAATTCCAAACGACCTCCGTAGGAAACCAGTAGACTCTTTATTTGCTACTTTGTCATAAAGACCGGTTCACACAGCGCTTTTTTGACACAACGCTAACTTCTTTTGTGGCCAACATACCCCACTCTCGAGCGAATTTCAAGCAGATGAAGACGCAAGCGGTAGGCTGATTCCACGATGCTGGTAAAAATTATGAATTCGCTAGCGTTTTCGAGAAGTCCCAGGCGCCTCCGCTAATGACCTTAGCTGATAATCATCAATAAGAAGTCGCAGGCGTCATAGCATCGCAGGAGGAAGTGCTGTGAATATTTAATTTAATATCAGTCGAGTTAGTTCTGGTGCCATCTTAAAAAAAAGAAAACTGGACAATGCACAGCATAGCACACACACACACATGCTGCAGCACCGTGTAAGCGACGTTTACCCGTTACCACCTCACCATACATACAGCCGTAACCGTTACAACTTTCCCATACTGCACGGTACAACGTTACGGTACTGTTGGCCGACTGACCCACATAACGCCTTTCCTATTTTCGTCAAGACCGTTATAGTTTTACCGTTACTCTGCTGGTCTTTGCATATTCGCTTCGGTGTTTGAAATACGGCATTACCTGTAATAGACATAAGTACATGCTTAACAGGGCAGGATAATTTGGTTTGCGGTAAATTTGCAATCGTTTGACGAGCCATTGAGGCAAAACTTATGAATAGGCTCATTTTACCGAAATATTACTCCTCGGATGAGTATTTTTTGCTAAAATTTAGGAAGGTGACCTGGTTAAGCGGAAGTAACGGTTAGTTAGTTTAGTGAAGAAAGTGAGAGTGAATGGATATTCTCTCTTTCCTTCATTCATTCTCTCTCTCTTTCTTTTCTTCATTCATTCTCTGTCTCTCTCTCTCTTTCCTTCATTCTTCTTTACTCATTCCCTCTCTCTCTCATTCTCACTCCCTCCCATTCCCATTCCCATTCCCTCTCCCTCTTTCTCACTCTTTCTCGTCCTCCCACCCTCCCTCCTTCCCTCATACTCCCCCACCCATCTTCCCTCCCACTCCTACCCCCTCTTCCATTCAACCTCCACCATTCTCGTCCTCCCTCCCTCCCTCCCACCCTCCCCTATCTCTCCCTACATCCTTCTTTCACGTCCCTCCCTGCCCTCCTCCCATCCTCTCGCAGCCTCAAGGTCGTCCAGTCTGGATAAGCGCTGTTTCCTGGCAACAATGACATGGTCCCTCCTCCTCTTCGCCGTCGGAATACCTTAGTCACCGTGAGATATACTGGAGACGCTGAATCATCACGTTTTTTCCTTCTTTCTTTCTTTCTTTATTTTGTTTCTTTTGCTTTCTCATTTTTGTACATTTTTTCTCCTTTTTCTCTCGTCTTTTTGTTTTATTATTATTATTTTTTTTTTACTCTTTTTTCTTTCCATCTTCTTTTTTTCGTGTTCCTTTTCCTTTTCGTTCTTTCATTTTCTTGTTCTCGATTTGTATTGTAAATAATGGAAGATAGTATAATAATAGTCTAAGCGAATTTTGTATGAACGTGTTTTGACCCGATATATATATATATATATATATATACACAACACACACACACACACACACACACACACACACACACACACACACACACACACACACACACACACACACACATATATATATATATATATATATATATATATATATATAGCAAAATATGATAACGCTTAATTATAAATATCGAGTCTAACCTGCCTCTTGCTACATATCACAAAGAAAAAACAAGAACAGCACACACTACCGTATTTCTTAAAAATGATAGTAACTGTAAAAGAGCTATTTATATCGCCCGGTGAAAGTACCGTAATGTTAACGATGTACAGTTCCAGCTGCTTTTCAAGTTCAAGGGAATGCTGTTCTATTCTGGTATTGTTTTTGTTATAACTGCTGTAGTCGCTGTTGTGATAATTATTATTGATATTATTATTGTTATTATCATTGTTGTTTTGTTGTTGTTGTTAATATTATTACTGTTGTTTTGTTGTTCTTGCTCTGGTTATCATTAGTTTTGTTATCAATATTATTACTATCAATATTATCAATGTCACTGTTGTTTCACTTCACGCCTTGTTAATAAACATGAACTGCCATGTTTTTCATTTTTTTTGATTCCGTGAAAAGTCGGGACTCCCCCCTTAGTAACATAATAGCTTCGCCCAAATACGGTTTCCGTGAGAGAAAGCAGCGATTTTGGGTTAAACTATAAAAGATATTAATGCATATACGATACTCAAATCCATATCCAAAAGGCGAAATAGGAAAAAGGTCTTGAGGAGAGAAATAAATTTTCTGTGGCTGTACAGATTTCTTTTAATCATAATTTTATCGATCTTTAATAACCACTCTTTCATGTCAAAGGGCGTTCATAGGGCAACTAAATGGCAATACGATATAAAATATGTATAGAGCAGGAACACAGTTAATGGCGATCAATACTGAAGGCACTGAATGGAAGTATTTAGGTCAATAGGTCAGAGTACAGTTAAGCTCATTTGCAATTATCGTTGTATTTGCGGACAATGCGAGAACGTTGTTGGAAATAAGATAATGACTTGCATGAATAAAGAATATTAGATATATATATACTTTATAAAGTATATTGGTATCTGTGTGTTAGAATTTTACTAACCAAAAAAAAAAAAAAGACACCCCCATGAACTATAATGGCTTCTCCCGACTCACGTGTCCAGCATGATAAGCAAAAATACGTATCTAAAAAACATATATAAATAACGGAACGAATTAAGAAAACAAAGAATCATAAAAGAACCAATACAAACCCGATGATATATTTCATTTTATCGAGGTCTACCCTCGTTCCACCATCACCTTAACCTTGAATCGAAGTTTCTAAGTTATATAACCTTACTGTGTACTCTTCAATGTCAGCCCTGAGCTTAGAGTACTCCATGTGACCTTAAACTTGCGTAGATTTGTGGTAACTGGTAACGTTATGTGAATGTTTAATCCTGGCCTTCAAATTTCTTGACTATATCATATTGTCGACTTATAAGGTTAAATGCTATTTATATGCCTATATTGCGTTTACAGAATATAATTAATATATATATGTAATATTATCAATAATAATAATAGATAGATAGATAGATAGATAGATAGATAGATAAATGAATAATAATATAAAACACAAATAACTGGATGATATTAATATATGTAATAATAATAAAAATAATAGATAGATAAGATGAATAATAACTATAAAACAAATAAATTCATTAATTGAAATAGAATATGAATCAGCAGTGAAATTAATATTTTCGTTGCAAATTCGATTTCTTTAATGGCCATATAACCTAATGAATGTCTATATCAGTTAACACTCCAGAGCAACTCCATTATTCCATAGGGGGGTCTAGCATATTGAAATGTCGTCTACTGCAAGAATGCACGTTGTGATTTAATAATATCAAGTTATTTTCTAAGGAGGTACTTTTACCTACTGATACAATGTGAACATCAATTGTTGCTAGCATATACTTCTCATACCTTTTTTATTATTATTATTATTACGCGGAAAATCCTTTTTTTTTTTTATTAAGACTCCGGTGTTTCAGAAATGCATTGATATTCGCTGCAGTTTCCTTTTATAAAAATGTACTCTCCGGGCATGACCAAACGGTGTATAATGAATATTTACAGAACGTGCTGTCCATTATTTTTCATTATTTCACACGGACGAAGCCATTCTGTTCTATGGGGACCTCTAGGAAATTACCAGTACCTTTCACTACTCTTGAACATCATTTTGAAAATATATATATAATATATATATACATATAACCATATACATATATATACATATATACATACATATATACTTATATATATACACATACATATATATACATATACTTAGATATATACATATATACATATATGTATGTATGTATATTTATATATTCGTATGATTTAGTAAACTTGCTTGTTTATTTTTGTCCAATAATAGTTGTTATAACTTAGACACAGACGGACACGAAGTTTTATTAAGAGATGCAGTGCTATTGAATTCCATATTGTAGGACATAGGTAGTATATGGACGAGGCCATTATAATGCAGAGGGGAGTCGAGGTAAGAAATTTCCCGCCAAATTATGAAACTAACTTCCGTTAAATAATGAACCCAAAATAATACAACTGTTATCAATAACTTCGAACCATCGTTATTATTTTAAAAAGTCATAACTACCGTTTATTTATAAAGATATCCTTCGGTTATCAATCCTTTGTTATTATTCAAATTATTCATAACTACTATTTATTTACAAATATATCCTCCGTTACCAAACCAGCAACAACCTACATGACTCTGAAGTACCGTATTTTGTCCAACTAACCTACATTTGGCCACTGGACCGTTAACTAACCACTGGTCACCGTTAAAACTTTCACCCGACACTTAATATAGCGTTACTTATCGTGATAATATGCTAGACGGTTTTCTTCAATTGAGCTTAACGAATCCTACAGATAAACTTTTTTTTTTTTTTTTTTTTTCAAATGAAAGGGAGAATACAAATATTCACTGATAGTCTGTTGATCTCATACATTGTCTATCTATTCAAGTTATCAGTGCATATGTGAGTGTGTGTGTGTGTGTGTGTGTGTGTGTGTGTGTGTGTGTGTGTGTGTGTGTGTGTGTGTGCTTCCGAACGTTCACAAACTACTAGTTACTATAAATCAGGGTTAGTTTGTTTTTTTTTGTGATCGTTTGTTCATAAATAAACTGCATCTCATTATATCTTCTCATTTGAATAAATCTAGAATATGAGTCAAGAAAAAAAAAAGGTACCCCAAAAAAAATCAGGAAAAGACAATACAAATTGAACGTGATTTTTTCTCTTTATCATTTCACATCGTTTTATTTGTTATAGACCTAAATTGTTTGTAATAACTCCGTATGACTTAACAATGTCAACGAAATAAAGTCAGTGTGTGCCGACACCAAATATAGTAATGAATACACACGTAAACAATATGGTACGAGTAATCCCGATTCTTTGAAAATTATTAATAATCTTGGACCAATAACCAGAAGCAGATAACCACAATGTCTGTAAGGTATGTAGCGCTAAGGTTAATTTCTACGGATATTACACATCCCATAGGTGAGTAGGGTACCGCGCAGCAACACACATTAAAAGTGAAAGTATTACAGTACTGCTAACGGTAACAGTGTCTTATTCCAGAGGAGAAAGCAGTTTACGGTAAAGGTACTGTCACATTTCCAGAGTGAAAGCAGGTAACGGGAAAGAGTACTGCCTCAACGTTAGGAAATTTTAGTATTGAGGTTAGTCGGTCAAAGTACCGTAGAGCTGATCACGTGCGAAGCACTTTGTTACCGTAAATAGGCTTAAGTATAATAACTGTTATTTCTTATTTGACTTTCATTTGACGGCAGTTATCCACTTATAGATCCTGATAATTATAACAATGTTATATTTAGAATACATGTATTATTAGTCGTGCATCGAAAACTTCCCCAGAAAGCTGAATGGCCTCGTCCATATATGTGACGATAGGGAAATAGCTTTGAATACGTGAAAATATTTTATATACATCCATTATCATCATCATCACTCAATAATATTATCATCATTATCTTTACTATGGTGAGAACTATAAATATCAGTAGTGCATTAGTTTTATTGTGGTTTATGACAAGTAGCAGGCTCGCTGAGGGCTATGTTATTAACTAATATGCTAGACGTTCGCCAGTTTATATTAAGAAGATGACGTGCAAGACAAGAACCCTACACTCATCTGCTCAGTCGCAAATATGTACCGTTATGACCTACAACTTAGCGAGAACACATCAACAAAAGCGATAGTATACAATAGAAATATGGCATATATGGTATGTTCCGTAAGGTTAATTAATCTTACGGAAATATATACTTCGTTGGAGATTCTGCTTTCGTTGACCTCGTGTGAAAATATTCCACAAACTACATTTACTTATGCTGTTTGTTCTAGGCAAAAAAAAAAAAAAAAAAAAAAAAAAAACAATACTACTATTACTTTTACTACTACTACTACTACTAATAATAATAATGATAATAATTCATCGCGTATCGCGTGCACGGCTTGTACAGGTTAATAGCTGATTCATTAAACGGAATTAATTTATACCACTCCTGGTCCTCGGTATTCTGAAAGAAAGATTAGTGTTTTAATTTGGGAGTTTAGGATATTATACCCAATCATATGATCATATTCCTAAAATATTTTATGGATGAAAAGTAAGTTATAGAGGATATTAATATCAATCATTTTCATATAAGAAAAGATGCCTACTGAACTGTATTTAATCGTGAAATTCAAGTTTTCAATTCTGCAATAGAGTTATCGGAAACTTTAAATCATCATTATTTTCAGAAACCACACCGGACTCCCCTACGTGACATTATTGGCCTCACCCACATCAGGGCTAAAGTCGAAAGCCAATTGACTCGTTTCAATTTATTCTCACGGTGACCTTCCCCAGCTGACGCGAAGGTCAAATATATTGGAGCTTTCCCTTCTCATTCTATGGTTGACCTTCGCTAAACGCTTTAAGGTCCAGCGCCATGTATGTTCTCGCTTTTGACAGTGAAATGGAATTGAGTGATTTCATTTGAGGTGAAATGACGTTCAGATTCACCTTCTCGTCTTTTGAGAATTCCATTCACACACCAGGAACCTTCGGGGGAAAAAAGAATACTGTACTTGTCGGGGTTTTCAGTCATTTGGAATGTCTAGGTTGTCGTAATTTTAGGCGCTCTATATATTTATTTGTATAAGGTGGACAAGGAATATTCTGAGATAAGTGTGGTTTTCTAAAGACATACCTCACAAGTACGCTACCTTCCCCAACGAAAGGACATTGATTTTCGAAAATTCCCTCGCCAATAGAAATTATTCAGTAGTGAAGGACACATGAGCACTCGTAGGCGGAAATAATGACTAAATGACCTTCATTTTTGTATAGCCAAGGGCGTTTATACCTGTGGAGGGACAATTCTCTTCTCATGTGACCTTCAGACGACTGTTTAAAGGTCAGGGAGGGAATGCATTAGGAGCGAAAAAAGACCTTAGTCTTCAAAACGTTAGGCGTGGGCGAGGCCATTTTGTCGTAAGGGGGGGGGGGGTCGCATTAATTTTAGGGAGTGAGAAATTATTCCCATGTTTGTATTATATTAACCTCTGCTAATGACCTTCACATGCAAAGGGATAAACATATGAATATTCACTTTCTAACTAGAGTGTAAATGTTTATCACTTGAATATCAAATTTAAATATTCAAACATCTTTCTCGTAATGAAAAAGTTAGGAAACTATATATCTGCATCAGGTCTTGAATTCGGAAATTGTTTTGAGTGTGTGTTTTGTGTATAATTTTTCAGGGATCTTGATTATACGAAATGCATATTCATGTAAACATTTGTTTTGTTGAAAGATACGAGTTTATCAAGCGTTACAGCCTTTGCATAAATAAAATTATTCAATGATATAAGGACGGTTTATACAGCGTTGTTTTTTGACGTTAGACGCTAAACGACACTGTGCGCAGGTTGTTTTCATAATTGATTACTATTGTTAACTTGTTTATACGGCGCTGAATTTTTCGCGTTGGCCCATCCTGACTCGCTAGCGAATTAGCCCATGAAAACGTCTAAACACGCGGCGTCTTAAATTCGCTAGCGACTAAGATCATGAATTCGCGGCGTCTGTTCAGCGTTCAGGGTTTCAGTAGCGAATAGATGACTACTAAAAACGTCGACAGCAGTGTGTGCTTTGCTGCTGCGTGCATTGTCCAGTTTTCTTTTGTGTAAAAGGATTATTATTCATCTATAACTCTTAATTTTTTTTCGTACGTCAATACTCTCCAGTATGTAGTTGGGTCCTCCATTGCTAGTTCCTTTAGGAGATTATCTGATTCTCATTTTTCTAATACTATATAAAGTTCATTAAAATTAAGGTAGAAAGACCGTGATGAGGATTAATCCATTCGCCCCGGATTTATGTTCTGGCCCCTGTATTTTTGTGTAAATGTTTCATACAGATGGCTCCACGTGTGCTCAGCCGGCAAGGAGTCTATCAGTAGCCCTAGTGACCGATCCTGATTTCCCCATTCCTTGAATTGGCGGGAAAATGTTTTTTTTTTTTTTTTCGTATTAATACAGCTGATATCGATACTTATTGTTATTGATGTTATGATTATTAAATTGTCATTAAAATCTCAATAACATTTAAGACAATGAAATAATGCAAGACACTTTTCAAGAGTCGAGGAAAAGGGTAAACAATTGAGATTAGTAGGACTAATAACTGACTCCTTGGTGACTAAGCACTTGTAGAGCCATCTATGTATAAATGCAATATATAAACTTGTATTACAGTGGGCATGGCATCCATTCTTGCCATACGGGGGCGATTGGGTTAAATATTTTGGACTGTCTTTTGAGAATTTAAAGACCCCCCTCTAACATAAAATGACTTTTCCTACGCATTATTTGATTTTTTATAGACTGACGAATGTACTTAACTATTTAACTTATCCTAATGCTTATATGAAATTATACCATGTGCATAATTAACGTTTATCATAAATTTGAGAAGATATGACGTTCAGATTCACCTCGTCTTTCGAGAATTCCATTCACACACCAGGAACCTTCGAAAAAAAATTACTGTACTTGTTAGGAACTTCTGTTGATTATTACTAACATTGCTCGTGTTGTTATTTTTACCGTTATCAAGATAATTTCGGAAAAGTAAAGGTTTTCAGTCATATGGAATGTCTAGGTTGTCGTAATTTTAGATGATATATATAAGGTGGACAAGGAATATTCTGAGATAAGTGCGGTTTTCTAAAGACATACCTCACAAGCACGCTACCTTCCCCAAAGAAAGCACATTGATTTTCGAAAATTCCCTCGCCAATAGAAATTATTCAGTAGTGAAGGACACATGAACACTCGTAGGCGGAAATGATGACTAAATGACCTTCATTTTTGTGTAGCCAAGGGCGTTTATACCTGTGAAGGGACAATTCTCTTCTCATGTGACCTTCAGACGACTGTTTAAAGGTCAGGGAGGGAATGCATTAGGAGCGAAAAAAGACCTTAGTCTTCAAAACGTTAGGCGTGGGCGAGACCATTTTGTCGTAAGGGGGGAGGGTCGCATTAATTTCAGGTAGTGAGAAATTATTCCCATGTTTGTATTTCATTAACCTCTGCTAATGACCTTCACATACAAAGGGATAAAATTATGATTATTCACTTTCTAACTAGAGTGTAAATGTTTATCACTTGAATATCAAATTTAAATATTCAAACATCTTTCTCGTAATGAAAAAGTTAGGAAACTATATATTTGCATAAGGTCTTGAATTCGGAAATTGTTTTGAGTGTGTGTTTTGTGTATAATTTTTCAGGGATCTTGATTATACTAAATGCATATTCATGTAAACATTTGTTTTGTTGAAAGATACGAGTTTATCAAGCGTTACAGCGTTTGCATAAATAAAATTATTCAATGATATAAGGACGGTTTATACAGCGTTGTTTTTTGACGTTAGACGCTAAACGACACTGTGCGCAGGTTGTTTTCATAATTGATTACTATTGTTAACTTGTTTATACGGCGCTGAATTTTTCGCGTTGGCCCATCCTGACTCGCTAGCGAATTAGCCCATGAAAACGTCTAAACACGCGGCGTCTTAAATTCGCTAGCGACTAAGATCATGAATTCGCGGCGTCTGTTCAGCGTTCAGTAGCGAATAGATGACTAGTAAAAACGTCGACAGCAGTGTGTGCTTTGCTGCTGCGTGCATTGTCCAGTTTTCTTTTGTGTAAAAGGATTATTATTCATCTATAACTCTTAATTTTTTTTCGTACGTCAATACTCTCCAGTATGTAGTTGGGTCCTCCATTGCTAGTTCCTTTAGGAGATTATCTGATTCTCATTTTTCTAATACTATATAAAGTTCATTAAAATTAAGGTAGAAAGACCGTGATGAGGATTATTCCATTCGCCCCGGATTTATGTTCTGGCCCCTGTATTTTTGTGTAAATGTTTCATACAGATGGCTCCACGTGTGCTCAGCCGGCAAGGAGTCTATCAGTAGCCCTAGTGACCGATCCTGATTTCCCCATTCCTTGAATTGGCGGGAAAATGTGTTTCATCTTATTAATACAGCTGATATCGATACCCTTTTATTGTTATTGATGTTATGATTATTAAATTGTTATTAAAATCTCAATAACATTTAAGACAAAGAAATAATGCAAAATACATTGTTCAAGAGTCAAGGAAAAAGGTAAACAGGTGAGATTAGTAGGACTAATAACTGACTCCTTGGTGACTAAGCACTTGTAGAGCCATCTATGTATAAATGCAATAAATAAACTTGTATTACAGTGGGTATGGCATCGATTCTTGCTATACGGGGCGATTGGGTTAATTATTTTGGACTATCTCCCAACAGGTCTTTTGAAAATTTAAAGACCCCCCTCTAACATAAAATGACTTTTCCTACGCAGTATTTGTTTGTTTATAAACTGACGAAAGTACTTAACTATTTAACTTGTCTTAATGCTTATATGAAATTATACCATGTGCATAATTAACGTTTTATCATAACTCACTCTGCACCCCCCCCCCCTCTACCCCATACTAATACATACCCCCCCCTCCTCCAAAAAACTGGGTTTGAAATGTAGATATGAAAGATTTAACGCACTTTTAGAATTAAAGAAAATTTTGTATATATCCATATTTTATTGAGTAGTATCAAAAGTCCTAAATATCAGTTCCAATAAGTATAAAAAAATAACTTTATCAAGTATGTTTTCGAAAATTTACGGTATCCAACGCTGTTTACTTTCATGCAACATTGGCGAGGCCATTTTAAGATGCGGGGGAGTCGGCTATGAACTTGGAAAGTGAATCTAGTCGAGTAACGACATCGAGGATTTTGTTCTTTAAGTTCAAAGGGAAAATATATGTGAAAAAAATTATCTCAAGGCCGGAATTAAAATGAAAAAAGAAAACGCAACTGAAAGAAAACGGAAAGTCATGAACAGAGAAAAGAAAACGGGAATATGATCTCGTTTTCTCTTCCTAGTTTCATTGTCTAAGGAAGATCTCGAACGACCTTGAACGACCTTGAATATACGCTCTTGTGAAGAAAATGTGCCTTTCACGAACACACGCGGACATATTCTGACCTTGGGAGATCTTCCCTGAGCTGGGCTGTCGAGGTGAGCTGAATTTCTCTTGCTATGTGGAGGTTGAGATGCGATGGTTTGTGACATGACAGTTTTCGGAAAAGAAAGTAGATTTTCGGTTATATTATTATTATTATTACTAATACTATTACTATTTTTATTATCATTATTATTATCATCATTATCATTATTAATGTTATCATTATTACCATTGTTGTTGTTTTAATAATTTCAGTATGTTTTACGTATGTTGCATGCTGTTAGTTACATCTGTATATATCCTTGTATGCTTGCTTTTATGCATTTTTACACATTCATTTTGCCTTTAAGTTTAGTTATTTCCATTTGTTTAATGTTAATTTCAATGATATATGCGATATTTTATGATATCGATCCCTCCTTATTAATAACACGTGGCGTTGTATGAACCCTCAAAAACCATTCCGTTTTCGTGATAAATATTTAGAGAAACTCTTGGAAGCATAAGAGGGCTAAAAAGAAAACGTGAAAGTCAGAGAAAGGGAAGATGAGAGAAAACGGGAACGAAACAAACCCAAAAGTGATAGAGTGAAAGGGAAAACGCATCGCCTGTTTTCACTCACACCTCGAAAACATTTTCTCCGTCTTTCCAAACGTTTTCTCTTCCTTTTCTCTCCGTCTCCGTGACCTTGGCTGGGTCATGTGGTTCCTTTCACGTAGCAGGTTATCACTTTCCCTTCACCATGGATAGCTGTTTGTAGAAAGGTGGAGATTTCTATGACACTTTTTTTCATGCTGTTGAAAGTTTTTGAAAGTGTCGCCTTACAAATATTATTATCATTGTTATTGTTGTTATCATCATCATCATCAGTAAATCATGATATCATTATCTTATTAAGAACGTTATTGGTTATATTATTGTAACAAATGTAAATTTACATATTAATACAGTATATTTTGAGACACGACGTAGAAATTTGTGAGGGTAATCATAAAACTCACGTCATAATATTAAAATTACATGCCACTAATATATATGCAAGGGTGAATATCGCGTTCGAATATTGCTTTTATCTGCCATTCCTTTTTTATATACCTTCCACAGATTCACTGTAGACGAGTTCATTATTCTAAGGCGGGGGAGTCCGTGCGATCACAGGGCAACACGTCGGTTACAAAGTGTGTGAGAGCATTTGCGGGTGTCTAAGGTATATTCAGTAAACGTATATGTTTCCATGTCTCTTTTGTCCTTTCACCTCTGTAGAATTACTAAACTGATATGCATTATTATTTTCTCTACCTTCGAACAATCTTGGACTTCCAAAGGATAGCAGATATATAAAAGATAAATAAATAAATACTAAGAATAAACAACTTTTAATCCCACAATACTATCTTCTCACTTCACGTGTTTTGGACCAATAGATTTCTTCGCGTCGCCGCGGACAAAGAGATTTCTACTAAGGTACTATGACCGCCTGACCCATATACTCCCGTTTCAACCGCTAAGCTGCTATGTGATTCCGTTACAGCTTGCTTTCTCTCTGGGTGGGCATAGCATGTGCACTTGAGGGTGTATTGCGCTGTTCTCTTGGTATGGTGTATTTTGCGTGAGTATAGTGAGGTTTGTTTGTATTGCACTTGAGATATACAGATTGTTATTGAGATAGGCATAGCTAAATATATTATCTATCAATATCAATCCGCAATACATTCATATCCGAATGTAAGAAATAATAGTTCCTGTATTTCCCCCACGTAAAGCTAAAAAATACACTTTCAGTAATCAAAACTTGATACAGTACAGTAATTTACGAAAGTGGTATTGATCATGGTAACACCGATTCGGCAAATGGGGCGAGTCCATTATCGATGGGCGGGGGATGACTGTTAGGTGAAAGGAGAAAGGTGACAGGAGGTTCGACTAAGAGTTGAAAGTGAGAGCAGGAGGGAAACGCGTACTCTACATCTCTCTCTCTCGGTGCTGCGCCCTCTCTCTTCCTTTCTACGATTTTAGCGACCTTGATGTTTTGCTTTTAAGGTCGTTTGGCCCTTTCATGAAACGACAGGTCGCTCTCTCTCTCATGTTTTAGATTTCTCTGGGATTTTTTTTTTTTCTCCAACCAAAGTAAAAGTAAAATTTCATTGGTGGATGGATATCGAAAGAAGTTCTGGACATGAAGGAAGAAAGAGGAAGTACTGCCTGTGCTATATTTAAACCATGTATAATAATATTGTTTTTAATCACCTTTTATTTAAAATTAGCACCACATTCATCATTATTTTGATTAGCATTACAAATTCGCCATAACTGTCAAAATTATTAGTCAGCGATTGGTACTAATATAACTATGAACGTTGAAAGCACACTCGTTTTCGAAGAAAAAGTTTCCTCCTTTACAAAGCACACGGAATGCAAGTCGTTGGTCATTCATTAAAAATAATAGTTTTGTCAGTGTCACGATACACAGTAAAAATCTTTTTGGATATTTTCTTAATCTTCTTAGGAGGTATAACATTACAGTGTCACTCTGCGTAAGTATGGCATCACTATTACACTGCTTAGGATGATCATTAAATGGGTCATTCTGTCGTAGCTGTAGCTTAGTATGATCTTTGCTTTCCCATTCCAGTCAGGATCTTCATGTCATTGTATCTGTTAGAATCCTTACAGTTATTGAGCAAATGGACAGCGCACCGCCCCGGAGACCTCACTGGGACTCGTGTATGTGGTTCAGGAAGTTATTCTTCGTTTCCTTGTTGAGCAGGACGTTCCACATCTCCCTCGTGGTCGCCGGGTCGTGCTGCGGATGGTGCAGGAACACCTTCTCGCCTTTGATCAACGACTCCACGAACTTGTTGCCGTTGAGTTCGTACAGACTGTTCCTCTTGACGAAGTTGACTTTTGCCGCTTTGGCCAGCACACCCGTGAGGTAGGCGTCGTCCACCCACAGGAATGGCGTGGTGGTGCTGGCGTGCAAGAGGGCGTGCGCCGTCGACCACGTCATGAGGAAGGCGTTGCCGGAGCAGTACGGCGGGTACGTGCGGTTGCTATACTCGCGCTGGTCCACGTACCACTTGGACTTCTTGTCGCGAAGGACGGTCATGCCCTCCCACACCAAGCACTGGATCTCCGGCCTCGCTCGCTTCAGTCTCTTCGACGCCTCCTCCAGCATGGCTTTCCCGCTGCTGAACTCCTTGTGCTCAGGACTCTTTCCTGATTTCTCCTCCTTCTGCTGCTTCGAACTCTCAGTGCCTCGTTGTCGGTCGACAGCTTGTACGGCGTGGTTGAGGAATCTGTCGAGGGCGAAGATGTTGATAAAGACATCGTCATCCGTCTTGACGATGTACTTGGCTCCTTGGCAGTACTCCCTGATCCAGTGCATGGCCGTCAGCGCCTTGTAGCTCAGGTTCCTGTAGGAGTCTACGAAGTCGGCCACCACTATGTCGTGGTATGTCACGCTCTCCTCCCTCAGCTTGTTGTGGAGCGCGACCTCTCGGGGTTGACCGATTACGAAGATCACCTGCAGGCATCGGAAGGGATTGCTGTCTCTGAATTAACCTGAACTGAACTTATCATTGAAGCTAAACTGAAGCGATCATATCTGAATGAACCAGAAGTGGTCATCTCTGAATGAACCTGATCTAAACTGATTATCATCATAAACTGAACCTGATCTCAACTAATTATCATGGTATAAAAACC
Source organism: Penaeus chinensis (assembly GCF_019202785.1). Classification (NCBI taxonomy): domain Eukaryota; kingdom Metazoa; phylum Arthropoda; class Malacostraca; order Decapoda; family Penaeidae; genus Penaeus; species Penaeus chinensis. Next base: position 7,042,377 of record NC_061831.1, read on the forward strand.
CACAATGTAAAACTAGATTTATTGAAAGTGAGACAACAGTTTCGGAATCCACCTGAAATCCGTTCTCAGGTCTAATTATCATCTTAAATTGAACCTGATCTAAACTGATTATCATCATAAACTGAACCTGATCTGAACTAATTATCATAAATTAAACCTGATCTGAACTAATTATCCCCATAAAATGAACCCAAACGGAATTAATTGTCATCTTCAATTGAATTTGACCTGAACTGAGTATCATCATCAGCCGACCAAGAACCGCTAGCTCGACCCCCTCGCCCTCTCCCGCACGCACCTTGTGTCTGACCATTGGGTACCAGCGCGGGTTTGCCCACGTGGCCCGAATGACGTCCCGGCGCTGCATGTTTCTGGGTGCCGTGTGAACGTAGATGATGACCTGATAATGGACGAAATATCTATCGTTGACATCTGATATTATCTTCTTTGACTCAAGCTTGACAGTTATGTTGACTATATGGTTGGGTTTGTAGAAGTCTTATTAATATGCATGGAGTATTTGCAGCGTCAGAAGCACAGTTATGAGAAGTCAGACTAAGACAGGCAATAGTATACGTCTCCAAGCGAAAACGCAGCTAATTCTACCCGCAAATTCACATTGAAGAATGACCTATAAAAATCGCCAGAGCATATCCAAACAGACATAAAATATTTCATTCACCAGCCATTTAAATTCCTCTTTAGGACCATCGGACACTCAACCCTCACAATCCCCCCCCCCCCCAAAAAAAAAAAAAAAAAAAAAATCATTTTTACCCAGAATTTGGATCAAAAGCAATAAAATCAGACTTACCTCGACGTCAGCCACCCTGCAAAAATATTCCTCGACGATGAGGTACTTTATTGGGGTGTTGGAAGGGGCCATGAAAGCAGGAATACCTTGTCCCCAGGAGCTTTTGGTATTACTCAGCGTCTCTCTTTCCTTCTTCCTCGATATCTGAAGATCGTAGGATATTATTGTTCCTTTTTGGGGAAAATGTCTGGTCGGCACTTGGCATAAGAAAGGAAGAAAAACGACAGCTTATACCGTTCATAATTAGATTTTCAGGATCAAAGAATCAAATTTCGATTCTTTACATATACATATAGGAAAAAGGGAACATGAATTTTTGTTTTTCTCTGTTCTCTAGAGATACTATGAACATTTGAGCATTTGGTTTACATAATTAATACCACAACTAGGAATAGTTATTTAAACGTGTGACGTAATATAAGAGAAAAGGAAAATAATGCATAAAGTAAGAAAAAAAACAGCAACAAGAGAAGAAGGAAGAGGAGGAGGAGGAGGAAGAGGAGATGGAGGAGGAAGAGGAGGAGAAGGAGAACGAGGAGGAGGAAGACGAGATGGAGGAGGAGGAGGAAGACGAGGAGACGGTGGAAGAGGAGGAAGAGGAGGAGATGGAGGAGGAAGACGAGGAAGAGGAGATGGAGGAAGGAGGAGACGGAGGAGGAGGAAGAGGAGGAGACGGAGGAGGAGGAGGAGGAAGAAGAGAAGGAGACGGAAGAGGAAGAGGAGGAGACGGAGGAGACGGAGGAGGAGGAGGAGACAGAGGAGGAGAAGGAGAAGGAAGAGGAGGAGACGGAGGAGGAGGAGGAGGAGGAGGAAGAGGAGGAGACGGAGGAGGAGGAGGAGGAAGAAGAGGAGACGAAGGAGGGGGAGGAGGAGGAAGAGGAAGAGACGAAGGAGGAGGAGGAGGAGACGGAGGACGGGGGAGAGGAAATGATGGAGGAAGAGGAGGAGACGGAGGAGAAGAAGGGGGAGGAAGAGGAGGAGACGGAGGAGAAGAAGGAGGAAGAGGAGATGGAGGAGGAGGAGGAGGAGGAGAAGAAAGAGGAGGAGGAGGAGGAGAAAGAGGAGTAGACGGAGGAGGAGGAAGAGGAGATGGAGGAGGAA
>NC_061831.1:7049291-7051791 GCF_019202785.1 Penaeus chinensis
GATACACACAAACAGACGGACAGAGAGGTACACACAGACAGACACACAAAGACACAGACAGGCACACACACAGACATACGTAGACAGATACACACAAACAGACGGTCAGACTGACAGATACACTGACAGACGGACACACAAACATACAGTCACAAACACAGACAGACAGTATGTATGTATGTATCATTACATGTTATATATGTTAAATATGTTATATATATTATATATGTATATATGTATATATATATATATATATATATATATATATATATATATATATATATACGTGTATATGTGTATGCGTGTACGTATGTATGCATGTATGCCCATACGTACGTATGTATGAATAAAATGTCTACAGACACACCAAAGCACATGCCTAAGTATAACCAAGATAAACATAAGACTATCTCCTTACCCAGAAGCGCAGCCGAAGCTGACAAACGAACAAAACAGCAAGAAGGTGATCACGAAAGGAGGAGGAGGAGGAGAAAGAGAGAGAAGAAAAGAAAGAAGGAAGTCCCCAGGTGTCGCTACCACACTCGGCCGGTCAGCCTGTGGACTGTCGTCCTGTCGCCCTGTTGGTCTCCGTCAACACTGTTGTTCGTCGTCAAGAGCATGGACTATATGTTGACCTTGAAGCCTCGTTTATTAGCGTTCGTTCGTTCGATCGTGTTTTCGTGAAACGTGTAAGTGATTTTGGGCTTTTGTTTTGCTATTAATGAATCGTTCTCATTTGTGAAGGATAATGCAGCATTATGCCTTCCTGCTTTTTTTTTTTTTTTTTTTCTCTCTCTTTTTTTTGAGGGGTGTGTAACATGGCATGATTAAATTGTAGGTTATATAAACGCACTGAATATCCATTGTTTCTCATATATTTTGGTAGTTGACGAGACTGTGTGTGCATAAGAGGCAGTATACTCTGGGTATATTCTGGTATATATACGATTAATATGATATGAGTGTTCATGATAGGAACGCATTCTCCCTGTCACAACTAATATCATGATTGATACCAGCAACTAATGCCGATAAAGCCCCATTTTTTACAGATCTTCCAATTCAGCATATCTGCATTCCTGTAAATCAGCATATCCTTCACCCCCCCCCCCTCCTCCCCTCCCTTCCTTTCCCGTGACTTCATTCATCAAATTTCTTGGTCGGGTCTTGTCATGTTCATCGATCAGCTGTTCTCTTGTAAACCGTGAAACGAGTTTGTTTGTTTGTTTGTTTAGGCAGAACCACGAGTATGGTCGCGTTGACTGGAAAATGAAGGAAGAGAAGGAAGGAGAAGAGATAAATGGAGAGGTAAAAAGAGAGAGAAAAGGGGAGGGAGGAGGGGGAGAAAGAGGAGGGAGTGAGAGAGAAACGGAGAGGGAGAACGAGGTGCAATGTGCAAAGGGTAGAAAAAGGGATGAACAGAAGGGATGAAAAGGAGGGGAGATTAAAAAAAGAAAGACAAAAATAGAGAAAAAGAGGGAGAGAAAATAAGTGAGGAGGAGGAACATCGGGCAAGGGAGCGGAGAAAGAAGGGTAAATCAGAGATAACGAAAATGTATCCATTATATGTGCATGTTTATGTATATGTACATGTATATCTGTATACACATTCTTGCATATATACGTATTATATAAAAATGTGAGAGAGAGAGAGATACAGAGATATACATATACACGTACACGTACATATACATATACACACGAGCACGCATATACACACGCACAAACACGCCCTTTTCTTATTTTTCTTTTGTATGTCTTCGTGTAGGCCGCTTGTTGCTACAACAAACAGTTCTTTGATTATTCATTGAGTCCCGTGCATTCACCGCAACGCGCTACGCACATTTGTGCTGGTGTGTGCATTGATCTGTAGATTAGAAGTTAAAGATATGTTATTATATTATTTAAAATACTAGGATAAAGTTTCGTCTACGCTTTGCTGTCCTCACATATATAATGTACATTTTTGCAGTTTCATGAGACTGAGACAAGTCCTCAGAGCAGGAAAATATTCGAGCAGCATTTTACACCTGCAATCTAAGTTCTGCCATACATACTGTTTTTATTATTGGTCTAGCATATAGCACTTAATAATGCCATAGTAAGGATAAACAGTTATTAAACGTATATAGATCATTTTAGATGAGGAAACCTCAACAATCGTATCTCCGTTTCCGTTTTCGTTTCCATCAAAATTTCCACATAATTCAAATTCTCACAATGCCTTTTCTTCTTGGTTTGCATACCTGGTTTTAGATTGAATTACTCTTTTTTCAGAGGCAAAAAAAAAAAAAAAAAAAAAAATAATACAAGGGTAGTATAGTGGGATTTTACTCTTGGATAATCTGAGGTTAAATGTATTACAGAACTGCAGATACGACACACAACTGTTGCTTGGTGTGTGTTTCATAAATTGTAAAATACTTTAGGATTTATATCGGTTTATGAAATTGTACTCAGTTTAACTTTATTGTTTTGCTTCGTGTATTGTAGAGCTAAT
>NC_061831.1:7056791-7064291 GCF_019202785.1 Penaeus chinensis
AGGTAGGTAGGCATATAGGTATGTATGTAGGTAGGTAGGCATATAGGTATGGTATGTAGGTAGGTAGGCATATAGGATGTATGTAGGTAGGTAGGCATATAGGATGTATGTAGGTAGGTAGGCATATAGGTATGTATGTAGGTAGGTAGGCATATAGGTATGTATGTAGTAGGTAGATATAGGTATGTATGTAGGTAGGTAGGCATATAGGTATGTATGTAGGTAGGTAGGCATATAGGTATGTATGTAGGTAGGTAGGCATATAGGTATGTATGTAGGTAGGTAGGCATATAGGTATGTAGGTAGGTAGGTAGGCATATAGGTATGTATGAAGGTAGGTAGGCATATAGGTTTATAGGTATGTATGTATGTAGGTAGGCATGTAGGTAGGTAGGCATATAGGTATGTATGTAGGTAGGTAGGCATATAGGTATGTATGTAGATAGGTAGGCATATAGGTATGTATGTAGATAGGTGGGCATATAGGTATGTATGTAGATAGGTGGGCATATAGGTATGTATGTAGATAGGTGGGCATATAGGTATGTATGTAGATAGGTGGGCATATAGGTATGTATGTAGATAGGTGGGCATATAGGTATGTATGTAGATAGGTAGGCATATAGGTATGTATTAAGGTAGGTAGGCATATAGGTATGTAGGTAGGTAGGCATATAGGTATGTATATAGGTGGGTATATAGGTATGTATGTATGTAGGTAGGTAGGTAGGCATATAGGTATGTATGTATGTATGTATGTATGTATGTATGTATGTATGTATGTATGTATGTATGTATGTATGTATGTATGTATGTATGTATGTATGTATGTATGCATGCATATATGTAAATATATAGGTATGTATGTAGGTAGGTAAGTATATAGGTAGGTATGTAGGTAGGTATGTATGTAGGTAGGTAAGCATATAGGTATGTATGTAGGTAGGCAAGCATATAGGTAGGTAGGAAAGTATATAGGTAGGTAGGTAGGTAGGTAAGTATATAGGTAGGTAGGCATATAAGTATGTATATAGGTATGAATGTAAGTATATAGGTATGTGTGTAGGTAGGTATATAAGTATGAATTTATGTAGGTAGGAATAGGTACATATGTATGTAGTCAGAGGTATGTATGAACATAGATAGGTAGGCATAGGTAGGCATAGGTATATGGGTGGGTAAGTATATAGGTATGTATATTTTCATGTAGGTATGTATATTTTCATGTAGGTAGGTATATAGGTATGTATATTTTCATGTAGGTAGGTATATAGGTATGTATATTTTCATGTAGGTATGTATATTTTCATGTAGGTAGGTATATTTTCATGTAGGTAGGTATATTTTCATGTAGGTAGGTATATAGGTATGTATATTTTCATGTAGGTATGTATATTTTCATGTAGGTAGGTATATTTTCATGTAGGTAGGTATATTTTCATGTAGGTAGGTATATTTTCATGTAGGTAGGTATATTTTCATGTAGGTAGGTATATAGGTATGTATGTAGGGAAGTGTATAGGTATGTATGTATATAGATATGTATGTATGTATATAGATATGTATGTATTATGTATATAGGTATGTATGCATGTATGTAGGTATGTAGGTATATAGGTATTAAGTAGGTAGGTAAATGTGTGTATGTATGTAGAAATGCATTCTTCCAGTTTGATCTCGTTTCTGTGGACAACCAGGAGAGTAACATTTTCTGTGGTATCATTTGGTATTTCAAGATAAAAGAAAGTGAAAGTCACCTATTTAGGGATGACCGACCTACACTCCGGAAGATTATATTATAGTTCATTATGAAACTATTATGATTATTTTTAGTTGTGAAATTATTGTGATGTACCTAGTATTGCTTTTCAGACATGATCTGGTAGGGGCATCCAGTGTGATTCTTAATAATAATATAATAGACCATTTTTTTTTTTTTTTTTTTTTTTTTTTTTCCATTATAAAATGTTCGTCTTTTTCACATATATTGACATGCTTTTTAAATAAATAACTAAATAGATACATAAATAGATTTTAAAAATTGCAAAGAAATTTTTTTTTGTGCTTATAATTATTTTCCGCTAATTATTTACTTGGTTTCAGGTTAACAAAGAAAGGATATGAAAAAAGGGCTAAATAATGCATAGGTTAATATCATATCTAGATGGTTCATCTGTTTCATGGGTTGTATATACTCAAACATTCTCAAATAAGAATAATTTATTTTGTCATAATTACTTGCATTTTCTATAAGAAGTTATTTAAAATTTTCTGTAAGAGGAAATGATTAAAAAAAAATTATTCCTTACTGGTACGGCAACCAAAACGATGGTCAGTCTGTGGTGCACTGCTTATGTTATTTAAAACTTTAAATTCCATTGACGTGAGAATGGCTGAGTGGTCACCTTGGCAACAGTTTGATTTTTAGATTCATGCATCTTTTGCAATCTTTCCCATACAGACATGATACTTCACGACTTTTCCTAAGGAAAAAATCCCTATTGGTTAGTTGTTTTAGTGATATATTCTTTTATACATGCAATGGCTGAACAGTTATATTCACTGCCGGTCTGTGATATTGCAGTTATGACACACGGCCTCTTGCTAAGTATGTGAGAGTTTTAGTCAGTTGTTCCTTAGGTGTAATATTCAGGTGTGATGTATACATGTTAAAAAATTCTTTCAGATGAAGAACTTTTAAAATTCTTGATTGCATATATAAAAAGCAAGGTCTTCTGTTAAAAAAGAGAAGTACTTCAAGGATTAAAATATTAATCAAGTAAAAGTGCTTTACGGCAAATGTTTACTTTCTACATAGTTACTTGATTAATTTTTTTTTTTTATTTGTTTGGTCTTATGAAGTTCACACAAAAGGTAAATTTTTATTCATTGCATTTTTTAAAAAATGTCTATTTAAATGCATTTAAATTCAGTGTTGTAATTGGTATCTTTATTACTTCTTTTTTAAATCAATACAATACTTATGAATGAATTCTGAAATAGGTTTTATTAGGTATCTTTAAAAAATATTTTTATGTCCTTGAATGGATGAATAATCTTCAAGGAACAGGTACACTTCACTAAGGAAAATTATAAGCACATTTAATAATCACAACAGGTACAGTCATATTGACTATTCAATCATTTCAGGTGGGTAAGCATTAGTTGTATCTAGGGCTAAAAATAATGGTCTGATGTACAGGTTAATCACTTATTTCTGTGTTATGTGACAAGCACTTGATTTGTTTTAGATGGTTTTTAATACATGTTAATAAAATTATATACAACTAAATTTCATTCCACTCCTAAAGTACTTGTTCTTTATGAAAAAACAAACCCATTTTTTTTCCCATTCTAAATGCATCTTTAGATTTCTTACTAAAATAAAATTTGGAAAATTTTTATTCAACTATTCTTTATTTCTAATTTCTTTTGAATTTTGCTTGACAAAGGAACCTAGTGGTCAGATGACCACCCTATCATACTTGGTGAAAACAAAAAGAAGAATTAAAGATTCTTAGAATTTATTTAGAATCTCAATCTCGAAACAATGCAAACGTCCAGTCATAATAATTATTCTTTGAATTAGAACAGTTAAACAAAAAGAATGAACATGGCTATATTAACTAAATATATATTACAGTACACCACAAAGGCAGAGATGCTGAGAAGTATAAAACAGTTGCACAAAGGCATTTAAGTTTGTAACTGCTGGAAACAATACACACACTGATACAGGTCATGATTACGGCTCTGGATTAGTTATGAATTACACTTGAATAAAGTTTATAGAATAATAATTAACATGTTTTATTACCTCTTACTGATGTTTTGCACAAGGGATAAACAGGCTTCATGTACACTGCACAAGGTAGCAGACCGATATTTTTTTTTTTTTTTTTTTTTTTTTTTTTTTTCGCCTCTCGAGGACTGACCTGTAGCAAGGGCACGAGGCAACTTTCTCCAGGGATGCAGGGGGCATTCTGGTAGCTGTTTGGGCTCTGCACCGTAGGCAGGGTACAACTATGTACACATTTGGCCTCATATATTTATTTCTCTCTTTTTTTTTTTTTTTTAAGATATTTAAACTAATTATTATTGCGGTTCTACAGTTAACGGAGCCTACAGCACCAGCCACTTCCTTGCAGCTGCCTGGAACGGCTTGACCTGGAAAAGCTTGGCATGAAGAGCTTATGCTTTGGACTGACAAAAGAACATCAGCTTCAAATGGTAAAAACAATATGGAAGGTTATACTTGTGATATACAACATTTGAGACTTCCTAATAATAGTTTTATTAAAGAACATGGTAACAAGAGAAAACTTAGATCCTATTTCACAGAAAATAATGTTTATACCAGATTAAAGCAATCAACATCTATCTCACAAATAAAATTATATTCAAATTATAGTCTTATTCATGTCTATAATGATAAATATTAACATATCGTAATAATCATTTTCAACACACATTCACATATTTCTCATGGGTATTAAGAGCTACAAGAGAAAAAAGTTTAGGGCTACTTGCATGTTAAAAATTTACACCAACCAGCAAAGTCTTTATAGTGAAAAATAAGTGAGCGCATTCTTGGATGTTCTTACTGTATTTACTTCTTCCTTTTTTTTATTTTTTTTATTTTTTTGTATTTTTTGTATTTTTTTGAGGGTCTTCATTTCAACACTTAAAACATGGGAAGGGGAGAGGAGGGGGGGGAGGGGGGAGAAAAATCTAGGACTGGTGGTGGATGATTCCTAGTTCATGGCGAGTGAGGCCCAGAATTTCATGGGGGAGGGGAAGGGGGCATGGGGATGGGGCAGGGGGATGGAAGGGAAGGGTCGGGGCTCAATAAGGCCCAACATGCTACTGGCTGGGCCCTGATGCCTTGTTTCCACGTGAGAAATATGACTAGGACACTTTGGTTTGGAAAAAGGCATAAAATTTGTTTTTTAAACACGACTTATTATTATTAGTAGTTATCTTTTATATAACACTTAATATGGCAGAGTTGATAAATATGAATTCTACAGTCTCACATGACAAAACAGTTGCATGTATGAAAATTACCATCAAGAAGAAAACGTCCAGTAGCAACAGGATCATCTTTAACATGAAATGTTACTGTCAGAGGGACTGAATTACACGAGGATAATAGTCCGGGAAACAGGTTGCTTCATTGATGCATGTACACCACTCCCTCTGTAGGCTTAATGCTATATTGTATTAAACTTATAGAAATTCACATTTTGAGGAGCCACAGAACAATGATCAAGAGATGACAAGCTACCATTCTAACCTAAGATAATTTAGGATTCTAGATGAGAATGACCATATATTGCACACAGGCCAAAATGTATTGCATCCTTAAATGTCACATTGATGGCAGATAGTCAGGAAAAGCTTGCCAACAGTCCACTGGACCAATACACAGGCTGCTGTCTTACTACAGAGGGGCTTTAGAGAGGCTGTACGACAGTCTGTAAATATTCAAGCATGCTATACACAATAATAAAGAAAAACTATTTACATGATTTTGTCAATGTATGAACAGGTTCACTTAGATAATGTGAGTAATGTTTCAATGTAGACGTATCATTGTTAGTATGTGACACAACCTGGACAGACACTGCAGCTGGTAACTCCTGGTCAGTATGGCCTTGCTGGAGGGTTGACACATTTCACACACCACCATGCTAACACCTGTCCAGTGGCTATCCATTATTCCTGAGCCTATGGTGGCTCCTGGTTAATGGTGGCAACCCTAGCAGCCCCCATGGGAACAGTCATGGTCCTCACTCACATCACCAACACAATGGGTAGGAAGGGTGCAACTGAAAGCCGACAGTGTAGGCAACACAGAGGGTGGTAGCCTGACAGTGTACTGGATAGGACACTGGAGGGGGTTGGGTGACCGGGTCAAAGTCTCTAGCAGCAGCAGCTTGGGTGCCGACGACCTGGGGCCGGCCAGGCCGCATCTGCCACACTACTCTGCACCCTCCATGGTGGCAGCACCGATGGGCCTTCGATCACTTGGCCCGCGACCCGGCCCAGCCTAGCCCCAGCCAACGGCAGCGGTAAGGGCGGCAGCGGCAAGGGCTCGGCAAGATGCCTAGTGGGGTTGGCTGGCCAGTGGGGCCCACCAGGGGCTGAGGCAAGACTTGCATCACAACCAATAACTGGCCAGGCAGCCTCACCCTGCTAGCAGTCACCCCGTACTTGAGATCAGCAGGATGTTGACATTTCATCACCTACATTCACACACCAAACCAACCTGAAACGTTATAGTACATTAATGCAACATTTGGACAGCCATACTGCATTCAAGGTGACAAAAATGAAACAAAATGAGCTAGTAATTTCTCAGAGAGTTTACATACAATATCTAAGCAATGAAGAGCACACCAATCCAAGAAGTTTGCCAATTTGTTAAGAAAACAATACAAGTAAACGAAAAACACTTCAACGGTCTCAATTTCTTCCTGCATGATAACCAAATATCCATATCCATAACAAAGAAGAGAATGGCTAATTACGGTGTGTTTGTACTGGTACCTATCAGCACATTAGTAAACCAACACACAATCCAGAATTTCATTACCAATAATGAACATATGCCAGGTTCTCACTCACTCACTCACACCTGTGTTCATATGTATATACACACACACAAGCACTATATCTGTGTTCACAACCAAGAATCTACTCGTCCAGTACTGGGTGTCGAGTTACCTGAGGCTGTGGGTTTCACAAGTGGGTGTTGGGTGCTGTGTTGGAGGAGTTGGAGCTGGCATCATCTACTGTGGAAGGGGAAGAAGTGACTGGAGGCGGAGCTGGAGCGTCCTTCCTGGGGGGCATGCGCTCATTCATGGCATCAAGCCCCTTAGCCTCCTCGAAGGATGTAATCTTGTGGTTGGGCGAAAATCCTGCCATTGCTGTAACAGAAGTTCAAAGTATTGGAAAGGCATTCGGATGAAGATGGAAGAATCAACAGCTTGCAAGAATTTCACTAGTTAATGGTTTAGGTGACACCCTTATAATCCTTCTGAACTCTGAACAACTCTTCAGTTTTCCTGCCAAATGATATTTTAAGCAAATATTTGACAAACAAACCATCTACATCATGGGGGGGGGGGGGAAGGAATAAATCTGGCTCAACCATTTTCTGATGTCTCTGTAGCTAGTCTAATATCAGGCTTTTTATACCTACCAAATAAGAAAAATAATACTGCACCTGTATATTCAGTATAAAATCTACTCACCACGAGATGTACAATAGGAACCTGAACTCAAAGACAATACAAGCACCACAAACTCTAATAACGAATTAAAAGTAGCAAATAAATACGGTGTTGTTAAGCTTGTGGTTGATTATAATAATAATAAGAATAAGAATAAGAATAAGAATAATAAAAAGTTTTGATAGGCACTGATCTGCAAGTAGTTACATTATCATGATGTTACTCATTATGCCTGAAAGACTAAATTAGAGTTTTTGCCTCT
>NC_061831.1:7071791-7076791 GCF_019202785.1 Penaeus chinensis
AAGGATTGCAGTTGTAGTCGTTCAGATTACATGCAGTCAAAAGAAGACGACATGACTCCAATGGATATCTTAAATACATACACAGTTGTGAGACATTTTACAGGCCAAGAGAAAATGGCTGCATGTCATGAAATCTGGCCTGAAAGATTTACCTTATCTCTTTTATCTTTTATATATACACTCCCCAAAATAAGGTGCCTACTAATATTGGATACGTCAATGGCAGTTCATTCAAGTAATAGCCTCCCAAACGTCTCAAGGTTGAGTTCCCACCACAGTCTGGTCTAGACTCCTCGGCAGTTAGCCTCGGGAAAGTTCAGGGGGCTAGAACTCTCATCAAACTCCATCCCGCCCATCATTTAAGCCAGCCCGGCAGTTATATGATATTTACTAAAAATAACCACTGCTGAGCTCACAATTCCTCACTACAATGAAAATGGCACTTTTTTCTTCTTTTACTGTTCTTATGATTATCAACAGTCCAAGAGTAGCCACTGCTGATCTCCAAAACCCCTTTCTGAGGATATAATTTTGGGCTGCCTTTTATGCATAACACAATGTAAGTGTTATGGCTCCTGCAACTTTACTAACTCCACAAATGGATTAAAGAATACTGTTATTGGGATTTTGTGATCTGGATTTCTCTCTGTCTCTCACTTTTTTTTTTTTTTTTTTTTTGGTGCAAGCCAATACACCAGTGAGATGTGACAAGCTTTGATACAAGTACCTAGCTCTATATACTTTTAGATACCAGGAGTGAGTGCAGCAGTAAGTGTGGGGAGGAAGTTGATGGTGAAGACCGGGCTGGGGCCAGGCACATGAACACCAGCACGTCACACAGTGTACAGCAGTGCTGGCACAGTAGGGCAGGTCTATCCCAACTTGCCACTATCAGATACTAAGGTACATCTATCTAGTTTCTCGTGGACTATGCTGGCCTGTACACAAACTAACGTGTCAGAAGAGTACACATTTCTAAGAGTACATAATGAAGTTCAATTTTGGAATCCAAATGAGCTTATAAGAAATTACTTCATAGAAAATACACAGGACATTTACAATATAAAACAAGGCATTACTATACCAAACTAAACTAAGAATAAGTAACAGGCCACATAGTACTTTCTACAGTGACACTACAGCCTTGGGACACTAATATGAGGTCTTACCATCTTCCCCTTCACCATTCACGAGAACAAAAAGAAAGTAGAAAAGACTGGTAAAACACTTAGGACATAAAGATGTGTACAGTTCCATCATCTGCCTTCATGAAGCCATGATCATGAGGTTGCACACCAAGATAATGTGTGCCACTATTGATAACATCCCAGACGGGCTGGGCTGTCACCAATGATGGGAACTAACATGGCAATCTCAAGTAAAATAAAACTCAAACAATCATTAATTCAGAATATAGAGAAATCTATGAAAAAGATATGAACAGATAGCATGTGTCAACTATTTCAGAACGTTTCTTCCACCTAGGAGAAAGATAGCATGGCATGCAAGAGTATCCTTTTTTTATCTCTTTTTGTTCTTTATTATATGTTACTTCAAAAGAGAAAAGGGAATGTGCAAAGCAAGATTACGCACAAAGAACCGAGAAATACACAGGACTGGATCCTCATATGATCTCAGTTTCAGGAACAAAACATGACATTTAAGGTATGTCTTTAGTTGATTTTTTTAAGAATTATCTGTCAAAAATCATGTATGAATGAGATTCACCTATCATTCCTATTGGAAGTTCTTCTAAACAATACAAAAATTAAATATTAATTTTTTCCCTAAAAATTACCTTTTCAATGTAATATTATTAAAGTACAGAAAAATTCTTTACAAACCCTGATCTCCCCTACATACAAATCTGTTCACTTCTTTTAACAACTCAACTTTTTTTTTTTTTTTTTTCTTAAGTGATTAAAAAAAAGGTTGACAATTGCCCTTACAAAAAGGGCAAAAAGTATACATGGCAAGATTTTATAACTTTCAAGCTATTTGCTTGTACATGTTCATATCAGTTTTCACACAAAAAGATGAAAACAAATATTAAAAAGAATAAATTATGAAAGAAAAATATCTTTCATACACAAGCTTTAAAACTAAATCTCTGATCTAGATCTCATACTATTTAGTAATAATGATTCAAGGAAAAAAATGTATAAAATCAAGACAAGGTAAAATATGAGTAATGCAGTTAACTACCCCGCTAGCACATCTCAAAAAAGATTCTATAATAATAATAATAATAACAGTACTAATAATAATAATAAAGAAATTAATGAACTCAAACACCATGATTTCTGATTGTTATTCAAACGTCTAGAGAAAAGAGAATAAATATCACAAAATCTGAGTTTGCGTTCGGGCGAAGGGCTGTTGGAAACTAATGTGTGTTATTGGCACGTTTGGTTCCCAACAGCCTTGCCATGGAAGATTGAACACTATGAAAAGAGACCCAAACTCACAACCCTACAAAATACTAAAATGTGAGGCATTCACAGAAGGTATATATATATATATATATATATATATATGGCACTGACAGCCAGATCTTGGAAACATCTTTGGCATTGTTTGCGCACTAAAAAGTACATTTCTGGAAGATGATTAACATCATTTAATTTACTTTCTTTTTGCAGACAGGAATCTAGCACTGCATTACTCAAATAAGCCTAAACAATATAAAATATATGCAGTTATGTTAATGAGAACTGTACACAATCAACATACAAAGTTTCTTTTTTTAAAAAGCAATTTGGCTTTAAAAGGTTATTATGATATTCACTTCCCAAACAAGCTCCAAACTGCCCATTTACCAACTGTACCACCACAGACCAAAAAATTTAACTGTAAAAAAAGCCAAGATTTAAAGCAAATCCACAAGATCATACGAAAAGCTAGGATGGTCTGTAGTCGCACTGCTGACAAAACAGCAGCATCCAGAGCACGTGGGGAAGACTAATTAAAAAAGACGAGACAGTTTCTAACCTCTGGCTGAGAGCCCAAATTTAAAGTCAAACTGGACAGCCATAATTCAAAGTGCATGAACTCCAAACTGGCATCCAGAAGGTGAGGAAACCTTAAAAACTCTACCTTTATTGAATGAAGTAGGCTCCTTTCAGTAACAGACAAACTATCAATATTGGAAAAAAATGAAAAAGGATTTTTTTTTATCTACAATTTTTCCCCCCTTCATTATACTGATAGAAAAAAAGGGAAGATAAATCAATGCACAAATAAAAAAATAAAAAAATAACTACCCTCGCAATCAAATCTCCCTCTGACTTCGTCTATAAACTGCTAGGAAACTAAAGAGAAAAAAAATAGTAAAAGGAAATTTGATGAATTCCAGTCTCTAAAGATATGCCTTCCACAATACACCTACCTTCTTCTAGCGACTCCTCGCCATCCATGAGCTCATCATCGGAACATATGTTGAGCACATTCACCAACATCTCCGTTACTGCAAGAGGAGGAATACATCAAACTTAATTGTTTTAAAGTCCTTGAGGGGAAAAAAAAAAAAAAAAAAAGGCATATTTATCAAACATACACCTCTAGTATCATTACTAATATTTCAAGTATCCATCTCCCACCAATCCTTCCTTACCTTTCTCCCCTACAAATGGTAGTGACCATGTGAAGACATCCATGAAGTTCGGGAGCCAATAAGGATGAGGTGAACAGTTGAATTGTCGAATGTTCATCACATTGTTCTCGTATTTCAACACGGCGGCCTGGAAATACAGGGAAATGTTTAATGGCTCTTTATGGATTGTGGAAATCTTGTGAAAACAGATGACTAAAGTATTCAATAACTGGTTATTTACCAATGCAAAAATATACTGAGGAAATGAAGCACATTTAACTACCATCGTAATCATACAAAAAAGTTTGACAATTACAAGACATTTAGCAAACATTTCACAGAAAAGTGGGAAAGTCAAAAGTTTCAACTACTGATTCAATGACCCTAGTCCTAGGACAACTTGGGCATCACAGGACACTCACCTTGTTATTGTACACGTCCAGGTAGTTAGGAGCTGAGAATATTGTGATAAGGGATGGAAAACCAGTTGTTTGGCTCTTGCGATACATACGATACCTGAAATATAGGGTGTGCATTACAAAGCAATTCTGAAGATTTACTTCTGCAAAATGACAAAGCCACAGGCCCCAATTGCTCCTCCTATAGGTGCAAATTGTAGTTCCGGGGTCAAGAGACCAAGAACAAGGGGATACGCTGTGTCTATGACCAGTAGTTAGAGACTGCTGCTGCTTGTAGATATCACTTCTAAACTTAGACTGTCGGCAGGACAAATCTGCTCTTCCCAATTATGTATGCTATCACTAAAGAAGTTATTAAACTCATGTGTTAAATACATGTTTATATCATATGGCATACTTACCCTGCATCTTGAGCTTCATGGGCTCTGATTATGGAGAGAAGATTGTTATGTTGTAGGAAGTCACAGCAAGCTGCATAGCTGTAAAAAAAAATAATAATAAATAAAAATTAAGAAAATTGTTGAATTGGATCAACTGATGAATCCCTCTACATATGATCCTTTACTAATAAAATATCACACATACATGAGAACATAATTACCTAACAATTCCTTGGATAATGTACAATACTACATACAGTATTCCATCAGTATTTCACACATTAACAAACAGACAATTTTGCCGTCATTACCTGTAGAAGTAAGAACAACCTCGTACTGAATTGTGAGAAAAGTGTTCAGCATTCTTTTCATTGCCGAAATCCTCCAAGGGGTCTGACCATAGCAAGTCGCACATAGGTCCAAATGCAGGGGGTTCCTTGAATCGGTCCAGCTGGAAAGACAAGATGGTGCACATTAGTAAGAATAAATAAATAAATACGTAAATACATAAATGGAATGAAATGAAACTGCTTAAATACAACACCTATTAGATGGCGCACATTTTGTAAAAAAAAAAAAAAAAAAAAAAAAAAAAAAAAAAAAAAAAAA
>NC_061831.1:7083942-7096442 GCF_019202785.1 Penaeus chinensis
GTGAGGGTATGTATGTGCAACCGTTTGGACGATTACGTAGAAGTAAGGTTTCGTGTACACATGTATATGCGTGCAAGTTTATGCTTGCATGCGCGCAATTACCCTTAAAAGAGGCACGCACATGCATTCGCGAAACAAACTTTATCGCGGCATAACATGCTGTTGTTACATTATCCTCAGCACACACAACGCTCATCTATGCCTTCCGCGCACGAACCCCCCACCCCCCCGCCTTCCGACCCAACTCCCCACTACACGCCCGCACCGCCCACACCCTCACCTCACCCTCCCTCCCTCCCTCCCTCCCCCCCACCCGCTCTCACCCTCGGCACCCCCCTCCTCCTCCTCCACACACAAAAAACGTACCAAATCGCTTCAAAACCATCCCTTATCTACGAGAGAAAACCCAAATCATAAAAAAAATAAATAAATAAAAAAAAATAAATAAATAAATAAATAAAAGATAAACGAAAAATGAAATAAGGGGGAAAAACGCCATCTTCCTCACACGCATCGGAAAACGGAAGCCTCCTCATCTCGCCTTCCGGATCCTCTCCCCGCTCGCCCGCGAGCCCGCACGCCCGCGCCTCCTCCAAGCCGAAGCGTCGCGAGTGGGAGAATGAGTACTAAGGGGGGGGAGGGGGCACTCGCAACTCGTACTCGCTCACTCACGCACGAAATCGCAATCATACTCTTGCTAGCGGTCTTGTACTCTCACACGCCTTTTTACTCGTATTCTCTCTCTCTCTCTCTCTCTCTCTCTCTCTCTCTCTCTCTCTCTCTCTCTCTCTCTCTCTCTCTCTCTCTCTCTCTCTCTAGTACCAGCTCAAAGGACTCGAAGAATGGTTAGGAGAAGGCATTGGAGAGAGAGAGAGAGAGAGAGAGAGAGAGAGAGAGAGAGAGAGAGAGAGAGAGAGAGAGAGAGAGAGAGAGAGAGAGAGAGAGAGAGAGAGAGAGAGAGAGAGAGAGAGAAATGGGAGGGGGAAAGGGAAAGAAGGAAAGAAGCGAGGGAGAGAGAGCTGCAAAGGAGAGAATGAGAGAGAACAGGAAATTGGACGACCGAAAAAAGGAACGAAAAGAGGAAAGGAGAAAAAGAGAAGAGAAAGCCAAGGACCGACCGAGAGAATGTCCAGTCAGCACCTCGAGTCTACACGTCGTAACAAGAGAGAAGGGGAATGAGAGAAGGAGAGAAGGAGAGAAGATAGGGGAGAGGGTGAAAGGGAGATGGGGAAGGGGATAGGGAAGGGGAGGGGAAGGAGGAGGAGGAGGAGGAGGAGGAGGAGGAGGAGGAGGAGGAGGAGGAGGAGAAGGAGGAGAAGAAGAAGGAAGAGAAGGGAAAGAGGAAGAAAAGAGAAACAATTCAAACCCGAAATGACCAATACAAAACAAAAATAAACAAAAATAAAACAAATCCAAACAAGCAAATAAAAAAACAATACAATAAACGCCCGAACAAATCAAAACAAAACAACCCCTCCTTCACCTCCTCCCCCCCCCCCCCCAAAAAAAAAAAAAAACGCCGGCATCCAAAGAGCAAGTAATTTCCTGCGGCCTGTGTGACCCGACAAAATTCGAGAGGCTCCAGCGGTACTAAGCGAGGGTGAGGGAGGGGGGCAGCGGTGGGGGGTGGGGGAGGGAGAGAGAGAGAGAGAGAAGCATTGAAAGGGGGTCAAAGGGGGAGGTATGTGCGTGTGTGTGGAGGGGGGGGGGGGAGCTACCACATTACAGGAGGCGGGGGTGGACGGAAGAGGAAGCGAGGAGGAGGAAGGATGGGAGGAGGAGGAGGAAGGATGGGAGGCGGGGGTGGACGGAAGAGGAAGCGAGGAGGAGGAAGGATGGGAGGAGGAGGAGGAAGGATGGGAGGAGAAAGAGGAAGGATGGGAGGAGAAAGAGGAAGGATGGGAGGAGAAAGAGGAAGGATGGGAGGAGAAAGAGGAAGGATGGGAGGAGAAAGAGGAAGGATGGGAGGAGAAAGAGGAAGGATGGGAGGAGAAAGAGGAAGGATGGGAGGAGAAAGAGGAAGGATGGGAGGAGAAAGAGGAAGGATGGGAGGAGAAAGAGGAAGGATGGGAGGAGAAAGAGGAAGGATGGGAGGAGAAAGAGGAAGGATGGGAGGAGAAAGAGGAAGGATGGGAGGAGAAAGAGGAAGGATGGGAGGAGGAAGAGGAAGGAAGGAGGAGGAAGAGGAAGGAAGGAGGAGAAAGAGAAAGGATGGGGAGGGAGGGAGGGAGGGAAGGAGGGAAGGGAGAGGAAGGTTGAAGGGGGTGAGAAGGGAGAAAGAAGAGAGGGAGAGGGGAGAGGGGAAAGGAGAAGGGGAGGAGGGAGGGGGTGGGGGCGGGCTGAAGGTCACACTATTGATCCACAACTATACCATGCAAGCCGCTGACCCCCTTCTTCCCCTCATTCCCTCCCCCTCCCCCTCCCCCCCTCACACCGTTTCACGCCCACTCCAATGGTACACTGACCCCGCCCACACATACATATACACGCGCGCATACACTACTCCACAAGTAGAAGGAAGAAAGAGGGAGGAAGGAAAGAGGAAAAAGGGGCGAAGGGAAGGGAGGAAGGGAGGGAGGGAGGAAGGGAGGGAGGGAGGAAGGGAGAGAGGAAGGGAGGGAGGGAGGGAGGGAGGAAGGGAGAGAGGAAGGGAAGGAGAGAGGGAGAGGGAGAGAGAGGGAGAGAGAGAGGGGGAGAGAGAGAGAGAGAGAGAGGGGGGGAGAGAGAGAGAAGGGAATCACCATACTCCTTTATCGTACGCTTTCCATTCGCCATACATATATATACACGACCTCTGAGCCGGAACAACAGTCATTGTGAATAGCAATAATAATAATAGTAAGACCAATAATAATAATAACAATAATAACAATAATAATAATAATAATAATAATAATAATAATAACAATAACGATAACATTAACAACAATAACAACAACAGTAGTAGTAATAGTGAATAACAATAGGAATGGTACTAGTAAAAGTAATATCAGGTAATAGTAATAGTAATGCTACCGGACACCAGCCCCTTCCCCTGCATTCCGTATATTCTCCCAATTCCCTCCTCTCACGACAAAGGACACGGGCGGAGGAGACGGCGAAGGTGAGGGACAAGTCCTGCAGCGCCTTCCTTCAAATGCAGGGTACGAACGCCGCGAGGGAGGGAGGGAGGGAGGGAGGGAGGGGGAGGGCGGACGGAGGAGAGTGGGTGGGAAGAGGGAGAAGGGAGGATGAAGGGAGATGGAGGGGGAGGGAGGAGGAGAGGAGGAGAGGCGGGAAGAGGGAGGGAGGGAGGGAGGAGGAGGAAGGAGGAGGGAGGGAGGAGGGAGGAGGGAGGAGGGAGGAGGAAAGAGGGAGGGAAGAGGGAGGTAGGAGGAAAGGAGGGAGGAGGGAGGGAGGAGGGAGGAAAGGAGGAGGAAAGAGGGAGGGAAGAGGGAGGAGGAAAGAGGGAGGGAAGAGGGAGGTAGGAAGAGAGGAGGAGGCAAGAGGGAGGGAGGAGGAAAGGAGGAGGCAAGAGGGAGGGAGGAGGAAAGGAGGAGGCAAGAGGGAGGGAGGAGGAAAGGAGGAGGAAAGAGGGAGGGAGGAGGAAAGGAGGAGGCAAGAGGGAGGGAGGAGGAAAGGAGGAGGCAAGAGGGAGGGAGGAGGAAAGGAGGAGGCAAGAGGGAGGGAGGAGGAAAGGAGGGAGGAGATAGTTTGAGAGACTGGATCCGACGAAACAGGCATTCAAAAAATGAAAAATACACGTAGACAAGGAAAAAAAACAAAAAATATAAAAAAAACAATAGAATGGAAAAATAAAAACAGGATAGAAAAAAGAAAGGAAGTAAGGAAAAGATAGAACAAACTCGTATCTCTCTCTCTCTCTCTCTCTCTTTCTCTCTAATAATAAACATAAGGGGATGGATGAAGGATAAAACCATTTAAAGAATATCATCGACACTCCTTAAACTACAAAACTCAACCATATATGAAAAAAAAACAAAAAAACTGATAAACCAGATACAAACATACATACATACAATAAACAATTAATACACACGAGTACTTAATAAAATAATCCTTCAGCACCAATCAAGATACACAAAAATTCACAGCAGGAATTTAGAAACGAAAGCATTTCCTTTTAATCCGATGAGATATTAGTATGAAATAACCATCGTTCGATTTATCTGGGGGAAAAAAAAAAAAAAAAAAAAAAAAAAACACGAGTTGGATTCGATCAGTTTGGAAAAAATAATAAATAATAATGATAACAAATACAACGAGGATTTACGTATCCTTCACGTAACCCAAGGCATATAATCCAGTAAAGCAGAACCAGCTCTCTCTTCACCCTAATTACCTATTACCATGAACCACCGCTAACTGCCGTCATCCTCATGTTTATACCCGAGTAACTTTAACCCTTAAAGATGCCAGTTTCTTTCGCTATTAGTGGAATTCCGATCCCCGAGTCATACGTAACCAAATCTATATTTACATTTGCTTAAATCCATGTGCGTGCTTGCGCGTCTCATCCCTTGCTTATGCAGAGGATGCCCCCTCCCTCCTCCCCACTCCCCTCCCTTCCCCGCAGATGACACCTCCCTAGCGAGGCACCGAAACCCCGAACCAACCCGTTTGGCACCAACTGCTCCCCTGCCCTCCTACCCCTCGGCCGCCTCTGTCATCCTCATCGTCACCATGCCCGTCATCAAGCAGGCAAAAGCAGGTAAAAGCAGGCAGGCAGGCAGGCAGGCAGGCAGACAGGCATACCCAGGTCCCCATGACAGCGACGGGGTTCGACGGCCGCCCATAACGATCAATAGCCGTAACGTGATTAGCGCCTGCCTCGGCTCCTCTCTTGATCATCAGCGTGATTGCGTACTTAATCCAATCACTGCCAATAACCGAGTGCTCCCTCGGTCGGATTTTTTTTTCTTGCCCTCTTTTTCGGGGAAGGGGGGTGGGGGTGAGGGGGTGGAGGCCGGTTTATTCCATTTTTTTTGTCGGTTTTATATATAACTATTTATTTTAGGGGGAATGGGGGAATGGGGGGGTTGTCTTTTTGATCTGTAAATATTTTTTCAAACCTTTTACTTTTTACTATTTTTTTCTCAAGAGGGGAAAGCTGGTCTTTAATTTCAATTCACGATTTTTCCCCAATTCTATTCGCATTTTTGGGGGGCTTGCCAGTTTTTATTTCTACATTTTTTCTTTTATCTACAAGTATTTTTTCCATGAGATTCTTTTAGGCGAGTTCGTTTTTGAAATTAGTTTTTTTATGCAATGTTTATTCTCTAAACTTTCTTTTATTTCAAAGGAGGAGGAAGTGGGGGGGGGGGGGAGAAACTTAACCTTTTAGTGTTTATCTTTTTCTTTCTCTGTTTATGACCCTTTTCTTTTAAAAAACATATTTTTTTAACGCTTTTGCTTTTCACTTTTTCTTTCTTTCTTTCTTTTTTGCCGATGATGACACACCAGCGCTAGGAACAGGAACGGGAATGGGAACGGTTTGAATCCCAAGAAAAAAACGGGATGGGGGGAGGGGGGGGGGGAGCGGCAGCGTTTTATGCATCCAACACGCAACATGGGGTGGAATTTGCGGAAACTAAAGATATTCGAGTACGGGAAGTGATTTACGGAAGGGTTTTATTCCCCCTTCCACAACAGAAAGGGGTTTCCGTGAATGTTCGTGTTTGTCAGCCAACGCATTTTAGAACTTTAAGGAAACGTACTGTCGACTGACCAACAAGACGACGGACCTAAAATGAAACGTTCCAGCCAGAGGGCGTATTTCTAATGAAACATTTACGCATTTTTTCTAGTGAAACGTTTTATACACCCATAAGGAAATTACGAAAACGTTTAAATTCAATATCCACGGTAGACTGGAACTTATAAAAACGCTTAATCCAATATCCCCAGCGGTCTGGAATTCATACAAACGCTTAATCCAATACCCAAAAACCGGGACAAACCTTGTGAAAACGTTTAACCCAACGGAATTTATGGAAACGTTTTAATCCAACCACCAAAGGGTAAGAGAGGGAAGGAAACGCAAATAAGAGAATAAAAATAGTCGAAAAAAAAAACAGAAAAGCGAGAAGGAAAGAAATTCAAAATCGAACAATGAACGCCAGGGAAAAAAATCGGAAAGAGGCAAAAATGGGAACAAAGTAAATAACCGGGAACAGTATCGTGTAGAAAGGGCTTCAAGACTCGAGATATAGTGGGGGAGGGGAGAATGGGGAAAAAACTAAAATCTCCAAGGGCGCTGGCAAAGTTCTAGCTATCCACACATTACTAACTGGCACGGATATTTCGCCTCCAACCCTTCTCCCTGCCGGCCGTTCTCCACCTCTCCTCCTCTCCTCTCTTTCCCTACCCACCCCCTGTCTCCCACTCTCCCCTTGCCCTGCCTCTCCTTTCTCTCCACATCCCATGCCTCCTAGCCGCTCTCTTCCCCTCTCCACACATCCCCCACCTCGTAATTTTCTCTAACTCTTTCCCTCCTTCCCTTTTCCCTCTCTCCCAATCTTCTTCCTCTAGCCTCCTCCTCTTCTCTCCTTTCCATCTCTTTTTTCATCCCCTCCTCCTCTCTCCTGCGCTCTTCCCTTTCGTCCCCAACCTCTTCCCTACTTTCCTACCTCCCTCTTCCCTCTCCCCGTTCTCCTCCTCCCTACTTTCGCCATCCCTCTTCCCACCCTCTCCCTCTCTTTCCCTCTCCCCCTTCTCTCCTCCTCCCTATTTTCGCCATCCCTCTTCCCACCCTCTCCCTCTTTTTCCCTCTCCCTCTCTCCCTCTCCCTCTCTCCCTCTCTCCCTCTCTCCCTCTCTCCCTCTCTCCCTCTCTCCCCCACTGCGTCTGTGAACATAAAGAGTTGGAAGTTGTGGCACAGAGAAGCACCCCGTTTACATTTAACACGCCAGTATATCCGCGAGAACCAACGTTAAATAAACACAACACAACCTCGTGGTTACAGAAAATGGGGGGAGGGGGGGGGTAGAGAGAAGGGGGGGGGGAGTGAGACGGAGAAAGGGAGAGAGGGAAAGAGGGAGGAGAAAGAGAGAAAGACAGACAGACAGATAGATAGAGAGGGAGAGAGGGAGAGGAGGAGGGTAGGGGGGGAGGCAAAATAATAAAATCGAGAACGAAAAAGACCAACGTCAAAAGTTGATAATCCATTCTATATCCTAGTCTCGCGCTGTCCAATGTCAAGTGTCACCGGGTAAGAGGAAGTCGGGGAGGATGGGGGGAGGGGGAGAGGCGGAGAGAGGGAGGATTGGAAGAGGAGAGAGAGAGAGAGAGAGAGAGAGAGAGAGAGAGAGAGAGAGAGAGAGAGAGAGAGAGAGAGAGAGAGAGAGAGAGAGAGAGAGAGAGAGGGGGGGGGGTGGGGAGAGATCGAGGACAGAGAAGGGGAGAAGGGGGTAGTGGACAGGGCAAGGACGGGGAAGGGGACAGGGAAGGGACATGGAAGGGACAGGGAAAGGACGGGGAAGGGGACATGGAAGGGACAGGGAAGGGACATGGAAGGGACAGGGAGGGGACAGGGAGGGAACAGGGAAGGGACAGGGAGGGGACAGGGAGGGGACAGGGAAGGGACAGGGAGGGGACAGGGAGGGGACAGGGAGGGGACAGGGAGGGGACAGGGAAGGGACAGGGAGGGGACAGGGAGGGGACAGGGAAGGGACAGGGAGGGGACAGGGAAGGGACAGGGAGGGGACAGGGAGGGGACAGGGAAGGGGCAGGGAGGGGACAGGGAAGGGACAGGGAAGGAACAGGGAAGGGACAGGGAAGGGACAGGGAAGGGACAGGGAAGGGACAGGGAGGGGACAGGGAGGGGACAGGGAAGGGGACAAGGGGACAGTGAAGGGACAGGGATGGGGACAGAGGAAGGGACAGGGAAGGGGACAAGGTGACAGAGGCAGGGGACAAGGTGACAGAGGCAGGGGACAAGGTGACAGAGGCAGGGGACATGGGGGCAGAGGAAGGAGACAAGGGGGGAGAAGGGTCTAGGGCGATGCTTTATCCTTGGAATTCACGGAGATGGAGAATTGCAGGGTTGAGTTATCACTACTTCGCAACGAAAAAAAAAAAAAAACGTTCTCGCTGCTCTGAATCCTTAAAAAGTTTTGATTGAAGATCCTTTGTCCTCCTCTTCCTCCCTCCCTCCCCCTATCAATCTCCTTTCCCCCTTCACTCTCATTTTTTTTAAAAACATTTTCCGTTTCTCTCATTTCCTTCCTTATTTTGTTACGTTATTATTTTTTCCCACCTCTCCATATTATTCCGTCAGCTTCTCTATTCTCCTCCTAAGATTACCTTCCCTTGCCAAGCACTCCCTATTCTTTTTTCTACCCCTTTCTTCCTCTCCTTCCTCCTCTTCTCCTGGTTCGTAAGCTCCCCCCCCCCCACCCACCCCTTAGCCGCAGCACCCAGGCGCCAGAAAAGCAAGCCCTCGGCCCTGTCCAAATGCCGGCGGGTCACGCTTTATGGCTCCGGCCGCCGCGTCCCCGCCTGCAGAGCACCGCCGCCGCCGCCGCCGGGGCCAGGCTCGCTCACGCCCGCGTTCTCACACCCTGCTCGCTCGTCCGCCCGCGCCCTCACTCCCTGTTTCTCCGCCCTCAAGACCGCCCTCAAGGCCCATTTTTCACATCATGTTCGGCCGCTCTTAAAGATCGACATATGGACGGCCCTTTTCCCTAATACTCGACTCTGACACGTTACGACACGTTACGACACCTTCCGACACGTTACAACACCGTGCTACAAAAGGGTCCCTTTTTCGTGACTTGCCTGGTCTTACTGTGAGCGATAAACATCTATCAATAATAAACATCCCTCGCCTGCGGCCGGTATAAAACTCCTTTCTTTCCCTATCTATCTCTTAAATATATCGCCGGGAAGTAAACAGAACGTAGTAAATTCGAATCGACCAATGGGGACGGCTTCTCAACGGTCGTGGAAATTCGAATCGACCAATGGGGACGGCTCCTCAACGGTCGTGGAAATTCGAATCGACCAATGGGGACGGCTCCTCAACGGTCGTGGAAATTCGAATCGACCAATGGGGACGGCTCCTCAACGGTCGTGGAAATTCGAATCGACCAAAGAAACGTAGCCACTTCAACGACCATTTCCTTTTCTCTTTTTTTTTTCTTTATTTCATTTTCTTCAACGACCAGGCAGACCCAATTATGCTAAGGACCCAACCAACAATAGACCCTCCCCTCCCTCCCTCCCTCCCTCCCTCGCCCTTATGAAGGTACTCGAACGAACAGATCTCTGAAAAGTCCCATTTTCCATTTCATAATAATAGTAATAAATATCATTATTATTATTATTATTATTATTATTATTATCATCATCATTATATTCAATTTCAATGTGTTTTTTTCATATGTTACAATGATTTTTCTTTACACAAATAACATTTTCAACGATACACAAAATTAATAGCAGTGCACTCAATTTGTGCTTCATCTTATTATTAGAAAACTAATAATAATAATAATAATAATAATAATAATAATAATAATAATAACAATAACAATAATAATAACAATAATAATAACAATAATAATAACAATAATAATAATAATGATAATAGTACTTATTGTAATAAAAATAATAATGATAATAATACTTATTGTAAAAACAAAAAGAAAACCATTCATGGCGAAATAACGAGACCCAAAACAAAAGCGAGACCAAACGACCCCACAAAATCAAAAAAAAAAAAAAAAAAAAAAAAAAAATACACCACCCCTCCTAACAACCCCCCCCCCCCTCAAAAAAAAACTGAAAACCAAGACATATAATAATAATAATAATAATAATAATAATAATAATAATAATAATAAATGGACCCAAACTTCCACCGTTCTAACAAAGCTCCCGTAACAACGCATACATAGCCTTTCATTACCACGGTCCGTACAATACACAACGCCGGTAGACCTATAATCCATACAGGCGGGTCGATGCCACTGCAAATAGCTTTCTATTTATGAGCGCAACAAGTGAATGATCACCGCCGGGGCTCGAAGTCGCGGCCATCGATATCTCGACGCAGATACAAGCACAAAGACACACACACACACACACACACACACACACACACACACAAGCACAAAACGCAAACGAACGAGCACGACACAGACACCCACACACAAATACACAAACTAAAACAAAGCAGCAAACAAATGCATTCTATTTCCGGAGAGACGGAAAATTGGACACAGACGAGGTAGAATCAGACGTAGACAATTAAGAACGAGAAGACGGATGAAAAGAGGCGACAGTATATAAGAAAAGGAGCCGAAAAGGGGTGAAAAAAGAAAGAAGAAGACGAAGAAGAAGACGAAGAAGAAGACGAAGAAGAAGACGAAGAAGAAGACGAAGAAGAAGACGAAGAAGAAGACGAAGAAGAAGACGAAGAAGAAGACGAAGAAGAAGACGAAGAAGAAGACGAAGAAGAAGACGAAGAAGAAGACGAAGAAGAAGACGAAGAAGAAGACGAAGAAGAAGACGAAGAAGAAGACGAAGAAGAAGACGAAGAAGAAGACGAAGAAGAAGACGAAGAAGAAGACGAAGAAGAAGACGAAGAAGAAGACGAAGAAGAAGACGAAGAAGAAGACGAAGAAGAAGACGAAGAAGAAGACGAAGAAGAAGACGAAGAAGAAGACGAAGAAGAAGACGAAGAAGAAGACGAAGAAGAAGACGAAGAAGAAGACGAAGAAGAAGACGAAGAAGAAGACGAAGAAGAAGACGAAGAAGAAGACGAAGAAGAAGACGAAGAAGAAGACGAAGAAGAAGACGAAGAAGAAGACGAAGAAGAAGACGAAGAAGAAGACGAAGAAGAAGACGAAGAAGAAGACGAAGAAGAAGACGAAGAAGAAGACGAAGAAGAAGACGAAGAAGAAGACGAAGAAGAAGACGAAGAAGAAGACGAAGAAGAAGACGAAGAAGAAGACGAAGAAGAAGACGAAGAAGAAGACGAAGAAGAAGACGAAGAAGAAGACGAAGAAGAAGACGAAGAAGAAGACGAAGAAGAAGACGAAGAAGAAGACGAAGACGAAGACGAAGACGAAGACGAAGACGAAGACGAAGACGAAGACGAAGACGAAGACGAAGACGAAGAAGAAGAAGAAGAAGAAGTTGATAGAGGAGGAGGAGGGGAAGAAAAAAATCAAATCTGCGGCAAAAGTCCGCTTCATAACAGTTTTCTCGTCTACAATAAACCAACAAAGGACGCTAAACGAAAATTAGGAATGCTGGACGAATATGAACATAGGAAGGCTTGAATAACAAAAAGAATACGAAAGAAAAAGTACTGGAAGAACCCAAAGAACAAAAAGTATAACAAAAACAACACGAAAACGAAAAGTAAAAGACAGAAAATACGTGAAGGTAGACTGGAGAAACGAGAAGAAAAGGGCAGCTTAACATCAAAACAACGTCTTTATAGAAATTCAATCACCACACGGCCCTTGCACGTGCTCCACAAAGACCCATTACGACTTTCAACGTAGGGAGGCAAGGAGGGGGGGGGGTGATGGGTGGACTAAGAAGAAGAAGAAGAAGAAGAAGAAGAAGAAGAAGAAGAAGAAGAAGAAGAAGAAGAAGAAGAAGAAGAAGAAGAAGAAGAAGAAGAAGAAGAAGAAGAAGAAGAAGAAGAAGAAGAAGAAGAAGAAGAAGAAGAAGAAGAAGAAGAAGAAGAAGAAGAAGAAGAAGAAGAAGAAGAAGAAGAAGAAGAAGAAGAAGAAGAAGAAGAAGAAGAAGAAGAAGAAGAAGAAGAAGAAGAAGAAGAAGAAGAAGAACAGCGGGGAAAGAGAAAAGAGAATGGAGGGAAGAGGAACAGCGGGGAAAGAGAAAAAAAATGGATGGAAGAGAAACGGAAGACAGAGAGAGAGGGGGAAGAAACGGAAAAGCGAGAAAGAAGGATAGAAAAGACACGAGAGAGAACGTAGAAAGCAAGTAGAGATACGAAAGGACGAAAGGAATAGAAGGTGAGAACGCGCGCACATAACGAAGTAAACAAGTCCACCCCCCCCCACTCCCATTATTCGACCGGCAAATTAACCCCTACATCGCTACCTATATCACGACAACTACGACCACTAACCGCTACCACACTACCCCGATCGATTCTAAACACGCTAAACCCCCACCCGTAGAAAACACTGAAGGAAACCCATACAAAACCCGGCTCTTTCCGTCACTACTTGTATGGGTTTCTAAATAACCCCGTCCCCGCCCTACACCCCCCCCCCCACCACCCACCACTAACACGCAGCAGAGGTTAACTGTTTGCTTTAGACGCCGTGTCCAGCCTCGCCTCCCCCTCCCTCCCACCCCCCCACCCATCCCCCTGCGCATGAAACAGCTCGGTTAGTTATTACAATCGCTAATTCCCCAATTAAAACTTAATCGTCGAGGTAAATCGATGTCGAAACATAATCACCTCAAAGGGGGGAGGAGGGGGGGGGCGGACCGACCCTACCTAACCTACTTCC
>NC_061831.1:7111897-7121897 GCF_019202785.1 Penaeus chinensis
GGAGAAATAACAAAAATATCGTTGTGATTCAACCATGCTTATTTCTATATCTGCTTGAAATGAAAGGGGGAGAACAAAGAAAATAAGAGAAAGAAAAAGAAGAAAAGACAAATTAAGATACGAGAATCCTAAACGAAAAACGGAGATAGCACACAAGAAAAAAAAAGAGAAAAAAAATCACATTTTACAATAAACCAACAAGAACAAAGACAACAAGAACGAGGGCAATAGTGCAACAGCAGAGGCAACATCAAGGACAACATCCAGCGGCGTTCAAATACCACCATCAAATATGAAACGAAATGCCGGAATTAAAGCAACACAGCCGATCGACTCCCAGAGTACCACCACATGGAACCGAACTCAGAATAAAAGAAGAAAAGGGATAAATAAACAAACAAACAACTAAACAAACAAACAAACAAATAAATAAATAAATAAATACACAATGTGAATATGAATAAAAGCTTTTCCTGACGCGGACTCTCCTTTGCAAAACCAGGCCACAATCGCAATGCCTGAAAATAACAACAACAATAATATTCATCATTTTGCAGAGGTATAGGCGGCAACCGTGACTTTACGTACCTGTACTCCCACGCTCTAAGTTTCACCCTTTCTCCTTTATAAAAAATGGGACATATACCACTCTGACATTTGAGTGAGAGAGAGAGAGAGAGAGAGAGAGAGAGAGAGAGAGAGAGAGAGAGAGTGTGTAAGAGAGAGAGAGAGAGAGAGAGAGTGTGTGTAAGAGAGAGAGAGAGAGAGAGTGTAAGAGAGAGAGAGAGAGAGAGAGAGAGTAAGAGAGAGAGAGAGAGAGAGTGTGTGTGAGAGAGAGAGAGAGTGTAAGAGAGAGAGTGTAAGAGAGAGAGAGAGAGAGTGTAAGAGAGAGAGAGAGAGAGTGTAAGAGAGAGAGAGAGAGAGTGTAAGAGAGAGAGAGAGAGAGAGAGAGAGAGAGAGAGAGAGAGAGTGTAAGAGAGAGAGAGAGTGTAAGAGAGAGAGAGAGAGAGTGTGTAAGAGAGAGAGAGAGAGAGAGAGAGAGTGTGAGAGAGTGTAAGAGAGAGAGAGAGTGTAAGAGAGAGAGAGAGAGTGTAAGAGAGAGAGAGAGAGTGTAAGAGAGAGAGAGAGAGTGTAAGAGAGAGAGAGAGAGTGTAAGAGAGAGAGAGAGAGAGTGTAAGAGAGAGAGAGAGAGTGTAAGAGAGAGAGAGAGTGTAAGAGAGAGAGAGAGTGTAAGAGAGAGAGAGAGAGAGAGAGTGTAAGAGAGAGAGAGAGAGAGAGAGAGAGAGTGAGAGAGAGAGAGAGAGGAGAGAGAGAGAGAGAGAGTGTGAAAGAGAGAGAGAGTAAGAGAGAGAGAGAGAGAGAGAGAGAGAGAGAAAGAGAAAGAGATTGAGAGAGAGAGAGAGAGAGATTGAGAGAGAGAGAGAGAGAGAGAGAAAGATAAAGAGATTGAGAGAGAGAGAAAGATAAAGAGATTGAGAGAGAGAGAGAGAGATTGAGAGAGAGAGAGAGAGAGGAGAGAGAGAGAGAGAGAGAGAGAGAGAGAGAGAGAGAGAGAGAGAGAGAGAGAGAGAGAGAGAGAGAGAGAGAGAGAGAGAGAGAAAGAGATAGAGAGAGAGAGAAAGAGATAGAGAGAGAGAGAAAGAGATTGAGAGAGAGAGAAAGAGAGAGAGAAAGAGAGAGAGAAAGAGAGAACTCCAACTCCGACCAAGCCTCCCCCCCCCATCCCCTTTTGACACGGCATGAGCATATGGAAAACAAGCCATTGTCGTGCCGCGTTCACCCTCCCCCCCTCTCCCCTCTCCTCCCTTCCCTCTCCCCCACTTCCTCCCTGCCCCTCCCTAGCCCTCCCAACCCCCTTTGTAACATCAAAACACAAGCGGCGGGCAGGAAGCAGCGCCACTTTCAGACAACACTGACTGGGCTTACCGGAACCTATTTTCCCCCTTCTTCCATTTCCCCGTCTCCGACCCTTTCTTCTTCTCCTCCCCCCCCCGACCCCCCACCTTCCAATCTAACCTCCCTCAAGTGTGTGTTGATGGGGGGGGGGGGTAGGTTCGTTCTCCCTTTATCTCCATTTCTCTCTTTCTTTCTTTCTTTCTTTCTAAACGGGCTTATTCTCTCTCCTCTCAGTCTTTATTCCACTTCTACTTTCCCACCTTTCACGTTCCCTCCCTCATTCCCATTAACTCCCTCCCCACTCTCTCCCATCCCCGTCCTCCTCCTTCCCTCCCCCCACTCTCCCTATCCTACCCATTCCCCATCCCCACTCTTCCGTCTCTCCATCCCCCCACCCTCCCTCCCTCCTTCCGTTTTACTCCCTCTCCCTCTCCCACTCCAACCATCGTATTCCCAATACTCGATACAGCGGCCCTACTCGATACAGCGGCCCTACTCGATACAGCGGCCCTACTCGATACAGCGGCCCTACTCGATACAGCGGCCCTACTCGATACAGCGGCCCTACTCGATACAGCGGCCCTACTCGATACAGCGGCCCTACTCGATACAGCGGCCCTACTCGATACAGCGGCCCTACTCGATACAGCGGCCCTACTCGATACAGCGGCCCTACTCGATACAGCGGCCCTACTCGATACAGCGGCCCTACTCGATACAGCGGCCCTACTCGATACAGCGGCCCTACTCGAATCAGCGGCCCTACTCGAATCAGCGGCCCTACTCGAATCAGCGGCCCTACTCGAATCAGCGGCCCTACTCGAATCAGCGGCCCTACTCGAATCAGCGGCCCTACTCGAATCAGCGGCCCTACTCGAATCAGCGGCCCTACTCGAATCAGCGGCCCTACTCGAATCAGCGGCCCTACTCGAATCAGCGGCCCTACTCGAATCAGCGGCCCTACTCGAATCAGCGGCCCTACTCGAATCAGCGGCCCTACTCGATACAGCGGCCCTACTCGATACAGCGGCCCTACTCGATACAGCGGCCCTACTCGATACAGCGGCCCTACTCGATACAGCGGCCCTACTCGATACAGCGGCCCTACTCGATACAGCGGCCCTACTCGATACAGCGGCCCTACTCGATACAGCGGCCCTACTCGATACAGCGGCCCTACTCGATACAGCGGCCCTACTCGATACAGCGGCCCTACTCGATACAGCGGCCCTACTCGATACAGCGGCCCTACTCGATACAGCGGCCCTACTCGATACAGCGGCCCTACTCGATACAGCGGCCCTACTCGATACAGCGGCCCTACTCGATACAGCGGCCCTACTCGATACAGCGGCCCTACTCGATACAGCGGCCCTACTCGATACAGCGGCCCTACTCGATACAGCGGCCCTACTCGATACAGCGGCCCTACTCGATACAGCGGCCCTACTCGATACAGCGGCCCTACTCGATACAGCGGCCCTACTCGATACAGCGGCCCTACTCGATACAGCGGCCCTACTCGATACAGCGGCCCTACTCGATACAGCGGCCCTACTCGATACAGCGGCCCTACTCGATACAGCGGCCCTACTCGATACAGCGGCCCTACTCGATACAGCGGCCCTACTCGATACAGCGGCCCCTACTCGATACAGCGGCCCTACTCGATACAGCGGCCCTACTCGATACAGCGGCCCTACTCGATACAGCGGCCCTACTCGATACAGCGGCCCTACTCGATACAGCGGCCCTACTCGATACAGCGGCCCTACTCGATACAGCGGCCCTACTCGATACAGCGGCCCTACTCGATACAGCGGCCCTACTCGATACAGCGGCCCTACTCGATACAGCGGCCCTACTCGATACAGCGGCCCTACTCGATACAGCGGCCCTACTCGATACAGCGGCCCTACTCGATACAGCGGCCCTACTCGATACAGCGGCCCTACTCGATACAGCGGCCCTACTCGATACAGCGGCCCTACTCGATACAGCGGCCCTACTCGATACAGCGGCCCTACTCGATACAGCGGCCCTACTCGATACAGCGGCCCTACTCGATACAGCGGCCCTACTCGATACAGCGGCCCTACTCGATACAGCGGCCCTACTCGATACAGCGGCCCTACTCGATACAGCGGCCCTACTCGATACAGCGGCCCTACTCGATACATATTTCTCCGCCTGTATCCCTTCACGGCGACTTTAATATGAAGCGGAGAAAAAAAATAAAAAAATACTCCGATAGGTTTTCATGGATAAAATCGAAGCAGTTATCATTATCATCGCTATCAACACTATCATTAGCTTTACTATCAACATCTTCATTACTATTATCATTACCATCATTAAATATTATCGTAACTATTATCCTCATTACTATAATCGTCATCATCATCATTAACATTATCATCATTCCCATTATCATCATCATAATTACCATTATAATTATTATTAATATTAATTACATAATTACTATTATTATTTCCTGCTCGGTGTTCATAAGAATGCTGAAGTTACCCCGACTAACCACAATGTACACAACTGCAAATGCAAGTGTTTTTAATTCCTGTAGTGACTGAAAAAATACATAAATTATTATTTCTCGGGCTTATTAGGTTTCCATCAGACGGTACATAATTATACATTTATCACAGCGCTTATTACTATACACGACACAAAACTTTCGAAAACTCATTTACACAAATTAAAAGCAGATGTGATTATGTGTCATATCTAATAAAATAATTACTATCATTACTATTACCGTCATATTTTTTTTTCTGTCATTCTATCTATACACACGTAAATACAAATATACATATAAACAGAATAAAACACTCATAAATTAAAAGTGATTTCGCCCTTTACGTGTCCAATAAAAACAAACAAACAAAAACAAACATACACGAGCAGCATCCTCGGTTTTTAAGGGATGAGTGAAGCGATCTTACACTATCAGGCAGACAAGACACTGATAATCTTATCAATCACCTGTCCCCATCTAATATAAACAAGTATTAAATGTTACAAAAGGGGGTTTCCACACCTTTAAAAAATATATATATATATATAAAAAATAAAATCAAATCATCAAAGCAAGAACTCTACTCAAATAGCACAGGCCTATCTATTTTTATTTTTTTTTTAAATATTGGCCTACCCAATTTCAAAAATCTTTCAAAAATAGTTTACTCGTCGTCCGAATCTCTGCTTTCTTAACTTCGACCACGTATATCCAAATGCATTTTATTTTAGGATAGTCTTCCAAACTTTCCACTTACTCACTCACTTTCCACTTACTCACTCATTTCCCACGCAGGCCTATTCTCCCTTCCAACCACTTCTATCGCGCAGGAAAATAATCTATTCCTACGCTTTACTCATCATTGACCCTTACTCATCTCCACAGCGATTTACTCACCAGCCACCTTACGCGTCAGTGCTTGTTCCTGCATCTTTTTACTCACTACTCAAGGTCTCTGCCGGGAAACTCACCTGAGGAAGAAAAAGAAGAAAAAAATTAGTATAATGATATATATTTATTTATATGTTATATATATATATTTATTTTCTGTTCTTGGAGATATACAGGGGCGAGAATAAGGAGAAAATGAAGTCTGAAAAAAGATGGGTTGAGGGAGATCGCGAGGAGGGGGAGGAGGAGGAGATATGAGGAGGGGGGAGGAGATATGAGGAGGGGGAGGAGATATGAGAAGGAGGAGAAGGGGAAGGAGAAGGATGAGGAGAAGGAGGAGAAGGGGAAGGAGAAGGATGAGGAGAAGGAGGAGAAGGGGAAGGAGAAGGATGAGGAGAAGGAGGA
The DNA here is from genome assembly GCF_019202785.1 of Penaeus chinensis. NCBI lineage: Eukaryota > Metazoa > Arthropoda > Malacostraca > Decapoda > Penaeidae > Penaeus > Penaeus chinensis. Next base: position 7,117,623 of record NC_061831.1, read on the forward strand.
GAAGGGGAAGGAGAAGGATGAGGAGAAGGAGGAGAAGGGGAAGGAGAAGGATGAGGAGAAGGGGAAGGAGAAGGATGAGGAGAAGGAGGAGAAGGGAAGGAGGAGAAGGGGAGGAGAAGGTTGAGGAGAAGGAGAGAAGGGGAAGGAGGAGAAGGGGAGAGAAGGAGAAGGAGGAGGAGGAGAGAGGGGAAGGAGAAGGAGGAGGAGGTGAAGGGGAGGAGAAAGGAGGAGGAAAAGGGGGAGGGGATAAAAGGAGGGGAGGAGGAGGAGAAGGGGAAGGGGAAGGAGAAGGAGGAGAGAAGGAGAAGGGAAGGGAAGGAGAAGGGAAGGGGGAGAAGGGGAAGGAGAAGGAGGAGGAGGGGAGGAGGAGAAGGGGGAAGGAAGAAGGAGGAGGAGGAGAAGGGAAGGGGGAGGGGAGGAGAAGGGAAGGAGAAGGAGAAGGGAGAAGGGGAAGGGAAGGAAAAGGGAGGGGAGGAGAAGGGGGGAGGAGGGAAGGGAAGGAGAAGGAGGGGGAAAGGAGGGGGGGAAGGAGAAGGAGAGGGAAAAGGAGAAGGGGGGAGGGGGAAAGGGGAAGGAGAAGGAGGAGGAGGAGGAGGGGGAAAGAGGGGAAGGGAGGGGGGAGGGGGAAAAGGGGGAAGGAGAAGGAGGAGGAGAAAGGGGGAAGGGAAAAAGGGAAAAGGAGAAGGGAAGAGGGGAGGAGGAGGGAAGGAGAAGGAAAAGGGAAGGAGAAGGAGAGGAGAAGGAGAAGGGGAAAAGGAGGGAAAAAGAAGGGGAAGGAGGAGGGGGAGGAGGAGGAGAGGAGGAGGAGGAGGGGGAAGGGGAAGGAGGAGGGGAGGAGGAGAGGGGAGGAGAAGGGAGGAGAGGGAGGGGGGAGGAGGAGGGGGAAGAGGAGGAGAAGGGAGGGAGAAGGGAAGGGGGAGGGGAGGAGAAGGGGGAAAGGGAGAAGGAGAAGGAGAAGGAGAAGGGGAGGGGGAAGGGGGAGGGGAGGAGGGGGGAGAAGGGAAGGGGAAAAAGGGGAAAGGGGAAAGGAGGAGGGGGGAAAGGGGAAGGGAGGAGGAGGAAAAGGGGAAGGAAAAGGGAAGGAGAAGGGGGGGAGGGGAAGGGGGGAGGAAAAGGGGGAAGGAGAAGGGGAGGAGGAGAAGGGGAAGGAGAAGGAGAAGAGAGGAGGAGGAGGGAAGGAGGAGGAGGAGAAGGGGAAGGAGAAGGGAAGGAGAAGGAGGAGGAGGAGGAGGAGGAGGAGGAGGGGGGAAAGGGAAGGGAAGGAGAAGGAGGAGGAGAGGGGAAGGAGGAGGAGGGGGGGGAGAAGGGGAAGGAGGGGGGGGAAAAGGGGGAGAGGAGGAGGAGAGGAGGGAAAAGGGGGATGGGAAGGAGGAGGAAAAGGGGGAAAAGGAGGGGAGAAGGAGGAGGAGGAGGAGGAAAAGGGGGAAAAGGGGGGAAGGGGGGAAGGAGGAAAAGGGGGAAAGGGAAGGGGAGGGGAGGGAGGAGGGGGAGGGAGAAGGGGAAGGAGAAGGGGGAAGGAGAGGGAGAAGGGGGGAAGGGGAAGGGAAGGGGAGGGGAGGAAAAGGGGGAAGGAGAAGGAGGGAGGAGGGGAGAAGGGAAGGAGAAGGAGGAGGAGAAGGGGAAGGAGAAGGAAAGGAGGAGAAGGGGAAAGGTAAGGAAAAGGGGAGGAGGAGGAGAAGGGGAGGAGGAGAAGGGGAAGGAAGGGAAGGGGAGGGGGAAAAAGGAGGAGGGGGGGGGGGGGAAAGGGGGAAGGAGAAGAAGGAGGAGGGGAGGGGAGGAGGAGGAGGAGGAGGAAAGGAGGAGGAGAAGGGGAAAAGGAGGGGGAGGAGGAGGGGAGGAGAAGGGGAAGGGGGGGAGGAGAAGGGGAGGAGGGAGGAAGGGGGGGGGAGGAGAAGGGGAGGAGAGGGGGAAGGAGGAGGAGGAGGGGGGAAAAGGGGGACGGAGGAAAAGGGGGAAGGAGAGGAGGAGGAAAAGGGGAAGGAGGGGGAAAGAAGAAGGAGAAGGAGGGGAGAAGAAAAAGGGAAAAGGAGGAGGAGGAGGAGGGCGGTAGAAGTAGTGGGGAAAGGAGAGAGAGGGCGTTTTTAAAAGAGAAGGGGACTAGGCAACATGAAACACAAACGGTAAAAAAACATAAATGCAGGAGGAAGGAGAGCGAAAAATAGTAAACGTGCCAAAAAAGGAGTTTGTAGTCGTTTGTCTTACCAAAACGAAATTGAATGCAAGTCATTAAAAAGCCAAAAAACCGCGTAGTATGAGCGTATTTTCACACACACCACACACACAAACATAAACACACACCCTTTCCCTCCTCCCCCTTCCCCACAAACATACCCTCCCTCCCCCCCAAACACCCCCCCCCCCAAAAAAAAAAAAAAAAATCACCCCCAACCTCTCCCCGCCCACAAACAAAAACAAAAAAGAGGACAAAAAAACAAACAAACAAACCCTCGGACCATGCTCCCCTTTTAAGCCCTGGCGGCCGGGGTCTCGTTACAGGCTGGCGCGTGTATGGAATACAATAAACATGTACTTCAACCAGCTGGCGTCCCGGGGAAGAAACCCAGCGGAGTCCACAGCGGAAAAATTTTCGTCGTCGGGGATTTAGATAAGATGCTGCAGATCCTAGGGGGTGGGGGAGAGGGGGGGGGGGGTTTAAGGGAAAAGGGGTGGAGGGAGGGGGGGGTAATGGAAGGAAGGGGAGAGGGGAGGAAGGGGGGGGGGGAGGGTAATGGGAGGTGTGGGGAGGGGCAAGGAATGGGCAAGGGGGAGGGGGAGGGAGGGGGAAAAGGATGGAGGGATTTAGGATAGAGAAGAAGAGGAAAAATGGGGGGGGGGGGGGGGGGGGGGGGGGGGGGGGGGGGGGGGGGGGGGGGGGGGGGGGGGGGGGGGGGGGGGGGGGGGGGGGGGGGGGGGGGGGGGGGGGGGGGGGGGGGGGGGGGGGGGGGGGGGGGGGGGGGGGGGGGGGGGGGGGGGGGGGGGGGGGGGGGGGGGGGGGGGGGGGGGGGGGGGGGGGGGGGGGGGGGGGGGGGGGGGGGGGGGGGGGGGGGGGGGGGGGGGGGGGGGGGGGGGGGGGGGGGAAAAAAAAAAAAAAAAAAAAAAAAAAAAAAAAAAAAAAAAAAAAAAAAAAAAAAAAAAAAAAAAAAAAAAAAAAAAAAAAAAAAAAAAAAAAAAAAAAAAAAAAAAAAAAAAAAAAAAAAAAAAAAAAAAAAAAAAAAAAAAAAAAAAAAAAAAAAAAAAAAAAAAAAAAAAAAAAAAAAAAAAAAAAAAAAAAAAAAAAAAAAAAAAAAAAAAAAAAAAAAAAAAAAAAAAAAAAAAAAAAAAAAAAAAAAAAAAAAAAAAAAAAAAAAAAAAAAAAAAAAAAAAAAAAAAAAAAAAAAAAAAAAAAAAAAAAAAAAAAAAAAAAAGGGGGGAATGGGAGGAGGGGGAAAGGGAAAAAATTGGGGGGGGTTGGGAGAGATAGGGGGGAAAAAATGGGAGGGGGGTGGGGGTAATGGGGAGGAAAAGGGTGGAGGAAGGGAGAGGGAGAGGAATGGGGAGGGAAGGGAGTAGTGAAAGGTGTGGGGAGAGGGAGGGGAGTGGGGGAGTTGAGAGGGAAAGGGGTGGATTGGGGAAATAGGGGGGTGTGGGGGGAGGGGGGGGGGGGGAGGGGGGATGAGGTGGGGGGAGAGGTGTGGGGTGGGATTGGGAAGAGGAGGAGATGGGAAAATGAAGAGGAAGGAAAAAGAGAAGAGGGCAGAAAAAGAAGGGAAGAAAAGGGGGTTTTTAAAAGGGAAAAGGAAGGAAAAAGGAAAGGCCCCCCCCTACATAAAAAACAAGAAAAGAAAAAGAATACCAAAAAGGACGGGCAAGAAAAGGGAGAGCGCGGAAGAAAAAAGGAAAAACGATTTTAAAATTCTCCGGAAAAATACAAAAAGCCCCCCAAAAAAAAAACAAGGGAAAAATCCAAAACTAGGGAGATAACCTGAACTGTAAAAAAAAAACCTCGGGACAAGAATTCGCTTTCGCAACAAAACCTACAGCGCTCGTATAGGAGGCGATAAAAAGCATAACAAAACTAATAAAAAACACACATAAAAACTGTATACGTGTTTGTTGGTGGCAGGGGACGAAAGGACGGGAAGAGCGAGGAAAAGGAAGAGCAAGAAACACGCAAAATAATAACAATAATAATAATAATAAAAATAATAATAATAATAAAAACAACAATGATAATGCTACTACTACTGCTGCTGCTAGTAATAGTAGTAACATTAATATAATCAGTAGTAATAATAA
>NC_061831.1:7126897-7136941 GCF_019202785.1 Penaeus chinensis
GCCCCCCTCCCTTGCTCGACGCTCGCTGCTCCCTACTCGCTACTCGCCCCTTCCCTTGCTCGACGCTCGCTGCTCCCTACTCGCTACTCGCCCCCTCCCTTGCTCGCTGCTCCCTGCTCGCTGCTCCCTACTCGCTACTCGCCCCTCCCTTGCTCGACGCTCGCTATTCGTCTCATTTCCCATACATCAACTCTCTCTCCCTATACCCCCCTGTCTGTCTACCTTGTCTTTACTCTTTCCCACCCTCTCCACCTCCTCCACCTACGCCACCTTCCTCCTGCGTGTGCGTGCTCGCATGCGTGTGCGCGCCTACATTTTAGTGAACATGTGCGTGTTCGTGTGTCCAAGTGCGTGCGTGTTAATCGTGTTTAATGGAGGGAGCGGTGGGGTTGGGGGGCGGGGGTAGGGAGGTGGGAGCGGTTGGGGTGAGGGAGAATGGGGAGAGTGGGGAGAGTGAGGAGAGGAGGGAGGGAGGGGTGGAAGGAGGAAGTGCGTAGGGGAGGAAGAGAGAGAGAAGAGGGGGTTTGGGGGGGCGGGGGAAAGGGGTTTAGAATGGGGAGGAGGGGGGGAGATGGGGAGGGAAGGGGAGAGGGGGGAGGGGAGAAGGAGAGGTTACTACGTCCGGTACATCTTTCCCCGCGGTTGTGGGTACATAGTGTGGGAGTGGAGGGGGGGGAGAGAAAGGAAAAAGAAAGGGAAAGAGGGAAAGGAGAATGAGTGAGACGGACAGACAGAAGAAAGAGGAAAGACAGGCAGACGGGGGGGAGGGGAAAAAGGGAGGGAGGGTGGGGAGAAAGGGAGGGGAGAGAGGGGAAAGAGGAGGGAGAGAGGAAATAAGGGAGGGGGAGGGAAGAAAGGGGGGGAGAGAGGGAAAAAAGGGAGGGGGGAGGGAGAAAGGGAGGGAGGGAGGGAGAAAGGGTGGGACAGAGGGAGAAAGGGGGGGAGAGAGGGAAAGGGAGAGAGGGAGAGAGGAGGGAGAGAGGGGGGAAAGGGAGGAGAGAGGGAGAAAGGGAAGGGAAGAGAGGGGGAGAGGGAGAAAGGGAGGGGAGAGAGGAGAAAAGGGGAGGGAGAAGAGAGGGAGAAAGGGAGGGAGAGGGAGAAAAAAGGGAGGGGAGAGGAGAAGGGAGGGAGAGGGGAAAGGGAGGGAGAGAGGGGAAAGGGAGGGAGAGAGGGAGAAAGGGGGGGAAAGAGAGGGAAGGGGGGGAAAGAGGGGGAGAAAGGGAGGGAGAGGGAGAAAGTTAGGGAGGGAGGGAGAAGGGGGGTGGGGAGGGGAGAAGGGGGGGTTTTGGGGGGAGGGGGGAAAATGGGGGGAGAGAGGGAGAGAGGGAGGGGAGAGGGAAAAGGGAGGGTGTGAGAGGAGGAAAGAGGAATGAGAGAGAATGAGTGAGAGTAGGGGGAGTAAATAGAGGGGGTGGGTAGTGAAGGGGGGGGTCAAAAATTCACCATTATTAAACCCCCTCCCCCTTTTCCTTCCAAATTCCCCAACCCCCTTGATCCTTCGCTTCCCTCATGGCCCCGAAACGTCCGGGTGTTACACCCCCATCATTCCGTCGGGGGTTATCGTTGCCTAAGAGATAGTGAAACCCCCTAGGGTTGGGAAAAGCAACAAGGGAAACAGAAAAAACAAAAAACAGAGCGATATAAATATTATGGTAAATTATTGGGATAAATAAGGGAGGTGAAGGATAAGTTTTTGGAATAAAATGAAAGAGAAAAGGCTATAAAAGGGGAAGTGAAGATAAATGGTAAAGAGTCAGTTTAGATGTATCGAGAGGAAGATGAAAAAGGAAAATTAACATAAATTATATAATTAGGAGAATGGAAATAATATATAGAGTATAGACATAAATAATATGGGGAAAAGTAATAAGGGAAATTAATATAAACCAGAGAAAAGATATGTAATAAAATAGTGAAATTTATGTATAAAGTAAAGTGAAAAATTTTTGGGTATAAAGTAAAGAAAAAAAGGGTATGTATAAAAATAAAAGTGAAAAGTTATGAAATTAAAAATTTAAAGTGAAAAAGTTATGTAATACAAGTAAAGTGGAAAATATGAATAAAAGTAAAGTTTTAAAAAAAAATTATGGTAATAAAAAAAAATTTTAAAAAGAACAAATATTTAAAAAAAGGGGGGGGAAAAAGGGTTTTTTAATAAATTCCGTGAAAAAGTATGATACAAGTAGTGAAACGTTTTTAAAAATAAAGACACACAGTTTTTTAATAAAAAGTGGGGAAAAACCTTATGTTTAAACAAGGGAAAGTGAAAATTAGGGAATAAAAGTAAGTGAAAAGTTTGTATAAACGTAAGTCAACCCGTTTGTATCCCCACCCCCAAAAGTTTATGTTTTCTTTAAACCCCCGTTAGTTGAAAAAAAGTTAAAACTAGTTAAAAAAAAAAAACGTAATTGAACCCGTTTTGGGAAAAAAAAAGGGGGAAACAGTTGACCAGTAAGTTTTAAAAAAAAATAAAAGGCAAACCCTTTGTAATAAAAGGGCATACCCTTTTTTTCCCCTATTTTGGTAAAACCCAATACCCGTAACTGACCCCTTCACCCTTTTTACCCCCCTCCAATCCCCGGAAACAAAAACAAAACCCCTTTTAAATTCCCCTCTTCCCCCCCTTTTCCCCCCAACCCCATTAAATATTATTCCCTCCCCTAAAAACCCCCATTCCCCTAACCCCCCCTACCCCCCACCCCCTCCATATCCCCCTAACCCCCCCAAAATCCCCCCCCCCCCTACCTTTTCCCCCCAAATACACCCCCTTTCCCTTCCCCTTTAACCCCCACCCCCCCCAAACCCCCTACCTATCCCCCCAAACCCAACCCCCCAAAATACCACCCCTACCCTATCCCCTAACATACCCCCCCTACCTATTCCCCAATACCACCCCTACCCTATCCCCTTAACTACCACCCCTTACCCCCCCAACCCCCCCCAATAAACAAAACCCCCATACCACCCCTACCCATACCCCCTAACATACCCCCTTACCCCACCCCCTAACATACCACCCCCTACCCTATCCCCCTACATACCACCCCCTACCCTATCCCCCACCACCCCCTACCCTACCCCCCCCCCCCCGTACCCCAAGTTGCAAGTGTGAAGCAGCAACAACAACGCACATCCTGACTGACACTCCGCCGACGGGACCCAGACCGCGGCTCCGCGATGGCGACCTTCCCGCCCGCGATTCAAAAGCGGAAAGGGGACACGAACGCGGTGACAAAAGGCAGGATCCCATTACTGCAATTAGCATAATATCGCGGGGGTAGGAGCGAGAGAGGGGGGTAGGGGGACGGGTGGGGAGAAGTGAGGGCAGGAGGGAGGGGGGGAGGAAGAGAAGGGAGGGGGGTGGGGAGGAGAAGGGAGGGGTAGGGGGGAGGGCGGGAGGGAAAAGAAGGATCAGGGGGGAGAATGGGGAGAGGGGGGTACGTAGAAAAAGAAAGGGGGAGGGAGAGGGAGAGGGGAGGAGAGGGGAGGGGAGGTGGGGGAGGAAAAGAAGGAGGAGGAGGGGGAGGAGGAAGGAGGAGGAGGAGGAGAGAAGGAGGAGAGAAGGAGGAGGAGGAGGAGAGAAGGGGGAAGGGAGGAAGGAGGAGAGAAGGAAGGAGGAGGAGAGAAGGAGGAGGAAGGAGGAGAGAGTGGAGGAGGAGGAGAGAAGGAGGAGGAGGAGGAGAGAAGGAGGGAGGAGGAGGAGAGAAGGAGGAGGAGGAGGAGGAAGAGAAGGAGGAGGAGGAGGAGGAGAGAAGGAGGAGGAGGAGGAGGAGAGAAGGAGGAGGAGGAGGAGGAGAGAAGGAGAAGGAGGAGGAGGAGAGGAGGAGAGGAGGAGAGGAGGAGGAGGAAGGAGGAGGAAGGAGGAGGAGAGAAGGAGGAGGAGGAGGAGGAGGAGATTGGAGGAGGAGGAGGAGGAGGAGAAGGGGAGGAGGAGGAGGAGGAGGAGGAGAGAAGGAGGAGAGGGGGAGAGAGGAGAAGGGAGGAGGAGAGAAGGAGGAGGAGAGAAGGAGGAGGAGGAGGAGGGGAGAGGAGAGAGAGAGGGAGGAGGAGAGAAGGAGGAGGAAGGAGGAGGAGGAGAGAAGGAGGAGGAGAGAAGGAGGAGGAGGAGAGGAGGAGGAGAGGAAGGAGAGGAGAGAGGAGGAGGAGAGAAGAGGAGGAGGAAGGAGAGAGGAAGGAGGAGGAGGAGAGGAAGGAGGAGAGAAAGGAGGAGGAGAGAAGGAGGAGGAGAGAAGGAGGAGAGAGAGGGGAGGAGAGAGAAGGGGGAAAGGAGAGAGAGGAGGAGGATGAGAAGGAGGAGGAGAGAAGGAGGAGGAGAGAAGGAGGAGGAGAGAAGGAGGAGGAGAGAAGGAGGAGGAGAGAAGGAGGAGGAGGAGAGAAGGAGGAGGAGAGAAGGAGGAGGAGGAAGGAGGGGGGAGAGAGGGGAGGAGGAGAGAAGAGGAGGAGAGAAGGAGGAGGAGAGAAAGGAGGAGGAGAGAAGGAGGAGGAGAGAAGGAGAGAGGAGAGGAGGAGAGAGGAGAGAGGAGGAGGGGAGAGAAGGAGGAGAGAGGAGGAGGAAGGGAGAGAAGGGGAAGAGGAGAGGAGAGGAGAGGAGAGGAAGGAGGAGAGGAGAGAAGAGAGGAGAGAAGGAAGAGGAGAGGAGAGGAGGAGGAGAGAAAGAAGAGGAGAGAAGGAAGAGGAGAGGAGAGGAGGAGGAGAGAAGGAAGAGGAGAGAAGGAAGAGGAGAGGAGAGGAGGAAGAGGAGAGGAGGAGGAGAGGAGGGGAAGGAGGAGAGGAGGGAGGAGAAAGGAGGAGAGGAGAGAAGAGGAGAGGAGAGGAGAGGAGAGGAAAAAGGAGGAGAGGAGGGGAAGAGGAGAGGAGAGGAGAGAGGAGAGGAGAGGAGAGAAGGAGGAGAGGAGAGGAGGAGGAGGAGGGGAGGAGGAGAGGAGAGGAGAGGAGAGGAGGAGGAGGAGAGAAGGAGGAGGAGGAGAGAAGGAGGAGGAGGAGAGAAGGAGGAGAGGAGAGAAGGAGGAGGAGGAGAGAAGGAGGAGGAGGAGAGAAGGAGGAGAGGAGAGAAGGAGGAGAGGAGGAGGAGGAGGAGAGAAGGAGGAGAGGAGAGGAGAGGAGAGGAGGAGGAGGAGAGAAGGAGGAGAGGAGAGGAGAGGAGAGGAGAGGAGAGGAGGAGAGGAGAGGAGGAGATAAGAGCAGAGGAGAGAGAGCAGAGAGGAGAGAGAGAAGACAGGGTAAAAAAGTGAAAGAGGGAGTAAGGAGGGGGAAAAGGAGAGAGGGAGGGAGTGAAAGAGAGGAAGGGAGGAAGAGAGAGAATACAATAAATAATCAGAATGAATAAAGCGGAAGACAGTAGGTAACATGCGCACACACATTTATAATAACCAATAAAAAAAATAAGCAAAAGAACAAAAACAAAAAAAACAAAAACAATAACAATAAGAAACAGAAAACGATCAAGAAAGAAAACGAAGATCAAGAAAACCATCATTTCTCACCTCAAAAAAATATAATAATAATAATAACAATACTAATAAATAAATAGATAAATAAAATAAATAACTAAAATAATAACAAAAATAATAAAAACAGAACGCCAATCGAAACAATGGCAAGGTCGGTGAAAGTTAAGAGAATTAAAAAAACAGACCGACATACAAGTAATCAATCACCCGATTCCGCAACTTCCACCTTCCATTTCGGTTACGTCGGGTCGGTCGGTCGGTCGGTTAGTCGGTCGGTCGGTTAGTCGGTCGGTCGGATATCGCACTTCCTCGATGAAGCAAGAGGAAGTGAGGGGGAAGGGGGGAGGGAGAAAGAGAAGGGGGAGGGAGGGAGGGAGAAAGAGAAGGGGGAGGGAGGGAGGGAGAAAGAGAAGGGGGAGGGAGGGAGGGAGGGAGGGAGGGAGGGAGGGAGGGAGGGAGGGAGGGAGGGAGGGAGGGAGGGAGGGAGGGAGGGAGGGAGGAAGGAAGAGAAGGAGGGAGGTCGAAGAAGTTTCACCTGTCACTTCTCACACCTTTCTTTTCTCGTCACTTTCTCTTGTAATCACAAATCCCTCAAACCCCAACAAACGAGCCCATAAAATACCCAACCCACTTAAGACGAAACACAGGAATAACAAGAACAGAGGAGGGGAAAAAAAAAGTAACGTTGCTAACTCGCCCGGAATTCCTCGTCAGACGAGTGAGAACTTTGAACTGTTCTTTCGGTTCGTCCTGCGTCTGATGAACAATTCCTGACGAGGCTGAACAGTCACTCTTTTTTTCTTCGTTCTTTCTCATCTTTTTTTTTTTTCTTACTTCCGTTCCTGTTGAGGCTTCGTTTAAGTTTACCCGTGTACGCGTGAATCGGTTTATATTTTAACTTTTTTTTTCTCCTCCCCTCACTCACTCCCTCCAGATCAAAGATACTCACTGGCTTTATTTCTTTTTTTTCTTTTTTGGGCGCACACACCTACGCGCGCGCACACACGCAAAAAGACGCAACTTCTCCCCCCAAAATGAAAATTTTCCTATATATCAGAAATGTTCCTAAATTACAGAACGACACTTCTCTACCACAGCCTTAAAACTTACACCATCACCCAAGTATCCTAACACTAATCTTTACATCCATACAAGCCGAAAACACGATTTTAAGAAATATTTCCCAACACAATACCTCCTAGACAGCAGACCCTCAAATCAGCTGATCGAGAGCCAAGCACGCCACTAATCCGCGACCTTTTACCGTCCTATTCTTTCGTCCTATTCTTTAAGAAGCGGAGATGACGATGAATGAATGGCGGAAAAGATGAGTGGAAGAAAAGGAGAATGGATTAAATGAATGGATTAACTGAATGGATTAGCCGAATGGAGTAAGAATCGAGGAAAAGTGAGGATGGGGGGGAGGGATGAGAATGAACGAAAAGATCATATGAAAGCGAGAGAGCAGGAAAAGAAGAATGGAAGAGAATATTCATAGGGAGACTGAGAATAAGACTGAAAATAATAATAACAATGAAAAGACATGCAAAGAAAGAAGTAAAAAAAAAAAAAAAGGAACAAGGAGAAGAAAGAAAAACATGGAAGAGGATGATGAAAAAAAAAAATAAATAAATAAATAAATGTTAGGAGGAAAACGACAGAAAAGGGGAAGCCGAAGATGGAGAGATGAAGTTACGGATGAAAGGGGGAAAAAAAAGACCTATAGACCTTTATTCTCATTATCTGATGCATCATAAAACACCAATGCTATCTCATACACATAAAAGTATAATCTTCTCTTTCCGTTATTGCTTTTTTTTAAGGGGGGGGGAGGGGCTTTCGCATATTAAAATATCCAGAAGAAAACAAAAATCATCGACGTGAAAACATCACTCCATCGTCTTAAAACCTATCTGTCCATCAAAAAAATAAAAACAAAATGAAAATAACAAATAAAAAAAAACTAATAACAGAATCCCCCCAAAAATAAACAAACAAATAACAAAAAATAAATAAAAATAATCAGAAAAACGCCAAGAAAAGACAAAACCGACAAACAAAACTGCTCCTCGAAGTACTTCACAGTTCCGCCTTCGCTACGGCATTGCGCGCACGGAGAAACGCGACACGACGGTCACCCTCCGCCCCGCGCGCGAAGGTCGCAACTCGATTTTCGCATCGTATATAACCAAATAAAAAATGAAAATAGAAGTAGTTTAAAGAGCTAAAACCCCCTTTATACGCCTCATGACCTTTCTTATCTACCATTCCCCCACCTTCCGATTTCAGAAAGTGCACTAGTAAATTAAACAGATTAATAATGGTTTACTCTTACTTGTCTTTCATATAAAAAACATTGAAAAACAAACGACCGGGTAACCACAAGATCCTCACTTATCCCCCCCCACCTTTCAATTTCCCATCCTACCCCCCCCCCCTCCTCTTCCCATCTACTGCCAGCTCTTCTCTTCCCCTTTCCCACCCTCTACCTTCACCCACTTTCCCCTCCCCTCCCCCCCCCTCTCTCACACCCTCCAGACTCCTTCGGCGATGTCAGCGAGGTGCCACTACCACCACCACCGCCGCCGCCGCCGCCGCCGCCGCCGCCGCCTCCCCAGCTGCGGTCTGTTGTGTACGGCTCAGATGATTATCCGAGGCCGCCGCGACCGCCCTCATTTTCATAATGGAGTCGCCGACCTCCGGGAAGCACTGGTTTCTTTCGCTCGTTATTTTTTTCTACGTTTTCTCTCTCGCTCTCGCGGAAAAAGTAATTAGGGAGAGCTTTTATTGACTACGCCAATTACAAAATACATATACAACCTCTGAGAGAGAGAGAGAGAGAGAGAGAGAGAGAGAGAGAGAGAGAGAGAGAGAGAGAGAGAGACGTGGGGGAGAAGAGAGGGGACGACGTGGGGTAGGGAGAAAGAGAGGGGGACGTGGGGGGGAGAAAGAGAGGGGACGTGGGGGGAGAAAGAGAGGGGGACGTGGGGGGAGAAAGAGAGGGGGACGTGGGGGGAGAAAGAGAGGGGGACGTGGGGGGAGAAAGAGAGGGGGACGTGGGGGGAGAAAGAGAGGGGGACGTGGGGGGAGAAAGAGAGGGGACGTGGGGGAGGGAGAAAGAGAGAGGGGACGTGGGGGGAGAAAGAGAGGGGGACGTGGGGGGAGAAAGAGAGGGGGACGTGGGGGGAGAAAGAGAGGGGGACGTGGGGGGAGAAAGAGAGGGGGACGTGGGGGGAGAAAGAGAGGGGGACGTGGGGGGGGAAAGAGGGGGGACGTGGGGGGAGAAAGAGAGGGGGACGTGGGGGGAGAAAGAGAGGGGGGTGGGGGGGAGAGAAAGAGAGGGGGGGGGGGGGAGAAAGAGAGGGGGACGTGGGGGGAGAAAGAGAGGGGGACGTGGGGGGAGAAAGAGAGGGGGGTGTTAGGGCAGAAATCGCCCGATCTCCACACACAAAATATTCTGTCTATTTAGCTACAAATAATCATGTGGAAACAACAAAGCGCAAGCGAATGTTAATTGTCTTCTTAGTTTAATTTGTGACTGTCTCATTACTGACAATAAGAGAAAATTAACATATTTTGTAAATAGCGTTACTTGCACACAACTTCTATTCAGCAGTTAATATGACTAAAATAAAACCACAAACTACAATAAACATTAACAATGACATTTATGCATAACAAACAAGTGCCTAATTCAGTTAATAAAGCAAATATATCTACACCTACTTTCTCTTCGGGTCTCACACTTTGCTAATTATTATTTCAAAACATCTTACATACGTGAAGACAAGCAGCCGCCACTTCCGCCGAATTTTCCCTCCCCTATGCCCTATGCCCCACGCCCCACGCTCTTCCATTTCCCCGTACTACGCCCCCCCCACCCTCTCCTCCTCCTCCTCCTCCTCCTCCTCCTCCTCCTCCTCCTTACCTCCATCCCTCCTCCTCCTCCCCTCCTCTCCTCCTCCTCCTCCTCCTCCTCCATCACCCCCTCTCATTCTCCTTCCTCCTACCTTTTATCTGCCCCCTTCGCTTTTTCTCCCATCCCCCCCCCCCCCCCTCTCGTTTCGCTCCTCTTTCACTCCCCCGCCCGTAACCACAAAACCACACGCCCACCCGCCCACCCGAGAAAAGGCAAAGAAAGAAGTAAGAGGAAGTAAAAAAAATGCTAGTTATCGGCCCGGATAAAGAAAAGCACAAGAGCCAAGCGGATGCGCAGCCGCACTAACAGATAGATAAATACGGAAACGTAAAGCGAGAGAGAGTGAGAGAGAGTGAGAGAGAGTGAGAGAGAGGTGAGAGAGAGTGAGAGAGAGTGAGAGGGAGAGAGAGGAGATGAGGAGAGAGAGAGAGAGTGAGAGGGAGAGGAGTGAGAGGAGAGGAGGAGCGTGAGAGTGAGAGTGAGAGTTTAGAGTGAGAGTGAGAGTGAGAGGAGGGGGAGGGGGAGAGGGAGGGGGAGGGGAGAGGGAGGGGGCGGGGAGAGGAGGGGTGAGGGGGAGAGAGGGAGGGGGAGGGAGGGGGAGAGGGAGGGGGAGAGGGAGACAGAACACAACACACACACCACACACCACACACAAACACACACACACACACACAC
>NC_061831.1:7137041-7139541 GCF_019202785.1 Penaeus chinensis
TAGGGAGAAAGTACGGGGAAGAGAGAAAAGGAGAGATGGAGAACGAAGGGCGATGCACCGATGGGGGAGGGAAGGAGGGTGAAGATGAGGAGGAGGAGGAAAGAGAACAAAGATGGAGGAGGAGGAGGAGGAGGAGGAAAGAGAACGAAGATGGAGGAGGAGGAGGAAAGAGAACGAAGATGGAGGAGGAGGAGGAAAGAGAACGAAGATGAAGGAGGAGGAGGAAAGAGAACGAAGATGGAGGAGGAGGAGGAAAGAGAACGAAGATGGAGGAGGAGGAGGAGGAGGAAAGAGAACGAAGATGGAGGAGGAGGAAAGAGAACGAAGATGGAGGAGGAGGAAAGAGAACGAAGATGGAGGAGGAGGAAAGAGAACGAAGATGGAGGAGGAGGAAAGAGAACGAAGATGGAGGAGGAGGAGGAGATAAGGGAGGGAGGATAAGAAAGGTGGAGGGGATAGGAAAGAAAGGAAAGGAAGGGGAGGAGGAGAGAGAAGGAAAGGGAGGGGTCGAGGAGAGAGAAAGAAGAAGGAATGAGAAGGAAGGAAATTAAGAGGAGGAGATGGGAAGAGAAGAGAGAAGGGCGAAGAAGGGAAGGGATGGAAGAGGAAATGATGTTTAATAAAGGAGAGGAAGGGAGGAGTATGTGAAATGGGGGAGGAGCGGGGAAGAAGAGAAAGTCAGGAGAAAGGGAATAAAGGGAAAAAGGGGAGAGGGAGGGAAGCTAGAAAGGAAAAAGAAGAAAATACGGGAGGGGGAGGAACGCAAAGAATTAAAGAGAGAACAAGGGAGAGAAGGAAGAAAAAAAACGGAGGCAGTGATATCAAAGTGGAAATTAAAAATTGATAAAGAGAATGGATAGCAAGAGGATAACATACGGATGGATGCACAGATAAATAAGAAAAGAGAAACAAAGGGAGATAAAAAAATAGACTTAAAAAACAACACGAGAAAGACAACCTCAAAGGAGGACCGGGATGTAGGCCGCGCAGAACGGACGTTATTGCACAACCCTCCCCCCTCCTTCCCTCGCCCCTCCTTCCCTCGCCCCCCCCACTGCCTCCCTGCCTCCTGCCTCCTTCCTCCTCCTCTCTTCCACCGCAATCCTCACCTCCGTCCTTCCCCCCCAACTTGTGCTTCCCTCCCTCTATCACATCTCCCTTCCCTCCCTCCTTCCTTCCTTCCTTCCTTCCCTCCTCCTCTCCCTCCATCTTGTGCTTCCCTCCCTATATCCCTCCCTCCCTCCCTCCCTCCCAGCCCCACTCCCAATCGTACCCTTCGTCTCTCGCAACAATTCCTGCAACAACATGACCTGCAACAAAGCCTTAGACAACCTGACCTCGCTTTCACCCCCTTCCCGCCAGCCCCTCCAATGACCTGACCTGCACACAACGCGCCTCCGTCCTTCTCTCCCTCCCATTTCCTTTCCTCTTATCTCCTTTCCCTTCCTGCCCCCTTCCCCCCACCCCCCCCATCCGCCCTGCCCTCTGACCTTCCTTCCGTTTTTTCCCAATTCTTCCCGTTTTCTCCGCCCATATTTCCCCTGCTCCTCCTCCTCCGCCTATGACATTACTACGCATAAGATACCAAGCAAACTCATAACGGTACCCGACCTGGAAATAGAACCACGAACCACTATATCAATATAATAATAATGAAATAGAGAAATAAATTCAGCAAAGACGATTGCACAACATATCCACTAACGACCATGACACGCATTGATAAATTATTTTATTCCATACATCTCAAACGTATTTTTATAACTCACACAAATTCCTATAAATCTCCCATATATAACCCTGATATATACACCAATAAATCTCTTATACATACCTATCAATCACGTAAACATACTTCAATTAACCACTTACATATAATGCTTTAAACCTCAAATAGATTCCTATAAACTTCATTATCATATTCCAAAGTTTGATCGACCCCATACTTCTTGATGCCGTACACGTAAATAAAGCGAAAGCGAAACCCTAGCATATCCCTTTGCAAATAGGTCTACCTGAATGAAAAAGGGTTCAAACTACCCATTCATTCACACCCCTTCGCCTTTTTCCTCTCTCTCCTTCCCTTCGTTCCCCCCCCCCCCCTCCCTTCCTTTCGCCCTTTTTCCTCTCTCCTTCCCTTCCTCCTACTCCTACTTCCCCTACCCTTCGGCTGATTTTTCCCCCCCTCTCTCCCTTTCGCCCTTTCTCCTCTCACTCTCCCCTTTCCTTATCCCTCCCTTTCCTGCTACCTACCCTTCCCCTTAGCCATTTTCCCCTCTCTCCCTTTATCATCTCCTCCCTCCCCTTCCCCTTTCGCCCTTTTCCCCTCTCCCTTTTTTTTTCTCTCATCTCCCATTTGCTCCTGTTGCCTCCCCTTCTCCCCCACAATCCAACTTCAACAAAATCGCTCCTCTCTATCCACTAACCCACCCCCCCCTCTCTTACCATTAACCCCCCTCCCCCTTAAGTGACCCCCTCCCCCCTCTTAACCCATTCAATC
>NC_061831.1:7144541-7154541 GCF_019202785.1 Penaeus chinensis
ACATCATAAAAAAATAAATGACAATGGTAAAGTTAATAGTAATAATAATAATATTAATATGAATAACAACAATATCAATAACAATACTAGCAATGACAATAACAACACTAACAATCATAATAATACCCATCAATATTATTGTCGTTATCATTATCATAATAATAATAATGATGAAAATTAATAATCATAATAATTCTGACGATAATCATCAACAATACAATTAACAGCAGCATTTTACAAAAACAAAGAAACTAACTTATAACAAAAAAGGGGATAAAACAAAAATAAATTCCACCCAGCCATTATCCACCCTATTAACCAACAATTTCGAAATGTCTAGAAGAGAAAAAAGAAGAAAAAAATGCTAAATAAATTCACGTAAAGCTATTTAGACAAAGCTCTCTCTTTCTTCTTCTATCATTTTTCTCTTTCCTTCCTTCTTTCCCTCCCCCCCACTTTTTTTTTTTATAAATTCCCCCTACCTCTCCCCCCCTCTCTCTCTTCCTCTACCTATTCCTCATTTTTCTTCTCTCTTTAAACTCCTCCTTCACCTCACATTCGCTCCCTAGACCTAATTTTGACGAAGTAGCTACTAATAAACAAACAAATGAATAAATCAATAAGTAAATAAATAAAAATAAATGAGAGAGAGACAGAGAGAGAGAGACAGAGAGAGACAGAGAGAGACAGAGACAGAGAAAATAAATAAATAAAATAAAAAGGCCAGGCAATGACAGAAAAAATGATATACAAATGAAAAGAACAAAAATATATATAAAAAAAACCCAGCTCCCAACAACTAACAGCCTCATCAATCGGTACCAATTAAGGTCGGCGCGCTTTGTAACACAACACGAGAGCTTGACTTCCATCTCGCAACAAAAAAAAAAACACGAACAAACACGAACAATGACACACCTTCCATTCCGCGTGACACAAGCGTTAATTGTCGCGGAATGAGTGAACAAACACTTTTTTTTTCTTTTCTTTTTTTTTGCATCGCGTATGAGACAAGTCGGCAGACGATTTTAGCTCTTATGACCGGATGATCTAAAGGCGGATTTAAAGAAGCTTCTAACTCAAGAAAATGTGATCTTTTTTTACTTTTTTTCCTTAAGTATTGGTTATACTTATTATTACTGCTGTTACTACTGTAAACTTGACGACTAATTGAAGACGCTTTTCATTCTTAAAACATTTAAAATACAATAGATGAAAACGTACGAATATTCTATATATAATGCATAACATACAATCAAAGTAAACTGGACGAATATGGAAGTAATGGAGAAACGAGAATTTAGAAAAAATGTAACCTTGGCATTCCGGACAATTATAAATGAAACACAGATAAGAGAAATAGCAACGGTAATAACAAATATAAATAATAATAATAAATAATCGTAACAAATGGTAATAGTAATAAATAGCAACAGTAAGAGTAATAGCAATAGTAATAATATTAGTAATACCAATAGTAATAGTAATAATATTATTAGTAGTAATAGTAAAAGTAATAGCAGTAATATAAGTAATAGTAATAGCAGTAATATCAGTAAAAGTAATAGCAGTAATATTAGTAAAAGTAATAGAAGTAATATTAGTATAGTAATAGCAGTGATATTAGTAATAGTAATATAAGTAATAGTAATAGCAATAATATTGGTAATAGTAATAATATTAACAGTAGTAAGAGTATCGGCAATAGTAATAGTACTAGCAACAATAACAGCAATAGTAATAGTATTAGCAATAGTAACAGCAATAGTAATAGAAACAAATAGCAATAGTAACACCAACAGCAAAACTAATGCCACTAACCTAACAAACAAACAACAAAGCAATTATAAACCCTTCTTAAAATCATCCGACACCCGGATCGTCTTCCCGCTCGACATCCGTTCGTCCGGCGCTCAAAAACGCTCTCGCTCTCTCATCCGAACCGACAGAACCGAGGCACTTTGGGCAGCCTTGGACATCGGCGTCAATAGGCTTATAACCCATCTCTTCCCCCCCCCCCCCACTCTATTTACCATATTCTATTTACTTATAAGTTAGCTACTATTATACATGATTTTTTTTTTTTTTTTTTTTTTCAATATTCTTATCTTTAAAAGTTGGGGAATTGGTCATGGCAACCGAACGCTTCAAAGTCATTCGAGTTTCCTGTCTATCCCAATAGTCTATTCAATTATCTACTCCTCCATCTATTCATTTATTTATTTATTTTTCTTTTCTTCCGTTTTTGGGGGGAGGGTGATAATCATAGTCATCGAATCTCCTTTTAAACTTATTCGACCTTTCAAGATAGACAGAGAGTCATACATAATAAATCAACATGTAAAACCAAGTGCATATATAATATTTCGACTTGAGATCACCAAGCTCGATCCAAATCTACTGATCTAATTATAAAAAAAAAAAAAAAAAAATCAGCGTTACATAAACTGCTTTAACGTTTGCAATCTAATATATATATTTCTAATATATTTCTAAAAACCTTAAAATATGGATATCATAAATCTTCTACCTGCTTATCCCACATACATAAACGCCTCAAAATACTTTTGATATGAAAAAGAAAAAAAAGCCCTTGGTCAGAGCAGCCTTAAGACCTTTACTTTCAATAACACAACCCCCTCTCAAATAAAATTTTTAAAAAATGCAACTTATCTCAGTTACAAATACGAAATCACAGCTAATAATATACCAAAAAAAAAAAAAAAAAGGAATATAAGATCCGGGAGCTTCATTCGCTAACCCCACCCCCCCTCAAAAAAGAAAAAAGAAAAAAAAAAAATCATAAGAAATAAAGGAAAAAAATAAAAAAAGATAAGAGTGACTTTAATGTCCCACAACAAGCACTTAAACACGTTTGGCGCATGCATGACGTGAAGTGTCATCCCTCTCCCCTCCTATTCCCTCCCCTCCCTTCCTAAGATTGAGGGAGAGGGGGGGGGGAGAGGAGGAGGCAGAAGAAATGCTGCGTCACTGCTCCCCTTCCTCTCCTCCCACCTTACCTACCGTGAATCCCCTTCCCCTTCCCCTTCCCCTTCCCCTTCCCCTTCCCCCTTACCCTCTTCACCTAACGCCGGGTCCATCTTCAGCTCTCGCCTTCACTTACCTGCAAGGAAAAAAAGAAAAATGTTAATTAATTGGTCATGGTACTAATATAAAAAAGTGTTTATAGTTTTACAAGAAATGCCAATTCAATATTTCATCGTAGCACATCAGAATAAATGACATAATTACTAAAAATATATATATAATAACAATCATCATACTGTAATTCTATACAACACATATCCCTTTCCGTAAACTTTAATACAAAGAAAAATACCAAAAAATACAAAAGACAAACAAACAAACAAAATAGCGAGTAAAATATATTCCAACGACACAACAGCAATCTTCTTCGTACCAAACACAGCGCTCTCATTCCTCTACGCCAACAAGAACCCTTTGCAAACGCTTCCACAACAGAAAAACCTCAAATTAACAAACAAATCACAAATCAGAAGCAACAGCCACAGATGATGACTTGCAACATCCCCCCCCCCTTGCCAACCCCGCCTCAACACGACACAAAATAGAAAAAGTATTGGCCACGGTGATGATAATGGCGATCACGATGCTATCAATAAGAGAAACAGCATCGTGAGTAATATCATTACTATGAAGGTTGGTGAAAATAACACTAACAGTAATGGCAATAACACTTACAATACTTATAAACAGCAATCACACGCACTGTCACAACAACAACAACAACAACAACAACAACAAAAACAACACCATAATGGCAACAATGACAACGCCCAAAAGACAACAAATATTAATGAGGGGAAAGCGAGCCCGCCGACGGATCTCGCTCCCACACACAGGATACTCTTCTCGTTGTGAAATCAAACTAAGATAACAATTCACGAGGTTTCTCATCCCTCTCTCTCTCCCTCTCCCTCTCCCTCTATCCCCTCTCCCTCTACCCCCCTCTATCCCCTCTCCCTCTACCCCCCTCTATCCCCTCTCCCTCTACCCCCCTCTATCCCCCTCTATCCCCTCTCCCTCTCCCTCTCCCTCTCCCTCTCCCTCTCCCCCACCCTCTCCCCCACCCTCTCCCTCTCCCTCTACCCCCCTCTATCCCCCACCCTCTCCCTCTCCCTCTACCCCCCTCTATCCCCTCTCCCTCTCCCTCTACCCCCCTCTATCCCCTCTCCCTCTACCCCCCTCTATCCCCTCTCCCTCTACCCCCCTCTATCCCCTCTCCCTCTCCCTCTCCCCTCCCTCTCCCCTCTCTCCCCCCTCTCTCTCTCCCTCTCTTCTAACTCTCCCTCTCTTCTAACTCTCCCTTCTTTCTCCTTTCCTTTGTCTTTTTCCCTTCTAACTTCTATCTTTCGGGTTAAGAGAGGTAGCGGAGGGGAGGGGGAGCGGGAGGAGGGGAAGAGGGGGAGGGAAAAGAAGGTGGGAGGGGAAAGGAAGAGGAGGGAAGCGGCAGAAGGGGAAGGGGGGGAGGGGAAGGGAAAGGAAATGAAAGCGAAGGCACGGGGAGAAGAGAGAAGAAAACAGAAGAAGAGGAAAAGGAAGGGAGAGGAAGGGAGAAACAGGAACGATGTGAAGAAAGGGGAGGGGAGAGAAGAGGGCCCTTCTCGCCTCGCAGTGCCATACAGTGCCAAAAGGTAGGCATGCAAGGAGTTGCAGAAGACATTAGTAGTAAATGGTCTATTTTCTTCTTTTACATGCGCACGTTCATGAATATTAACGCCCAGATCACTTTCACAAACCAAATAACATTTCCATATATTTAGCATGGTAATGAGTTCATAATAACTTGCCAAGCCCCCCCCCCCCCCCCGCATAAAACTGTATAGCACGAAAAAAGAAAAAAAAAAAAAACAAGCAAACACCATATCCACCCCCTCCCCCCACCCCTTCTCCCCCCAAAAAGAAAACAAAAACAAAATCAAACCTCCCAAAACGTCAAAAAAGGAGACATGGCAACACAGGAGAAAAATAAAAAAAAAGACGAAAAAAGGAGTATAAAAAAAAAAAAAAACAAAAAAAAAAAGCTTCTGCCACGACAAATAAATCCCAGCCTTTGACAAGGAGCCAGGAGAATGGCGCCACTTCAACGAGAATATCGTTTGTGTCATGTATATTACGCCAATTATTCTGATGGTGCGAATGCTAATATGCGATTTATTGATATATATATTTTTTTTAACACCATCTTTATTACGAATAATCGTTACCATCTATCACCATCTGCGTTATCAGCAGCAGCATCAACACCATCTTTATCACCTACCTTGCATTATAGAATTTACTATATAAAACTAGTCATCGTTTTAGCTCAAGAAATTCCTTTAACTTTAAGAACGAGAACTATAGTATCAACAGCAATACAAAATCAGCATCACCAACTCCACGAAAGAAAATGAAACAAAAAATAATAATCCATAAATAAATAAACAAAATAAAAAGACATCAATAAAACGAACGAACGAACGAACAAACAAACGCTCCCTTCATCACACCCAAAAGACTCATTCCTCTGTCATGACCCGCCCTCATTACCGCCGCAATTATGATAATTAAACCCCTACCTCCCCAGCTAGCACATGGCCCACCCCCACCCACCCACCCACCCACCTAATCCCCTTAGAGACACCTTTATTATCACGATTCTTTCAATCACACGCTTTCGCTACGGTCTCGGTACACCCCCCCCCCCCCCAATCCTCCGTTCCTTGCCCTTCCTCCTCCTCCTTTTACATCTTAATATTCCTTCCTAGCCTCCTCTTCCTCCGCCCTCCTCCCTCCTCCTCATCCTCTTCCTCCTCCTTTCATTTTAATATTAAGAGAGGGGAAAGAAAGGGAGTAAGGAAAGGGGGAAGAAAGGAAAGGAAAGCGAGATGGACCGGAGAAACGGAATATAGAAAGGTAAAATAAGAAGGTTGGGGAAAAAAGACTAGAATAAGGAAAGAGGGAGAGGGAGACAGAAGAGAGAGAGAGAGGGAAAGAGAAAGAGAGAGAGAAAGAGAAAGAAAGAGAAAGAGAAAGAAATAGAGAGAAGGGTGGGGGAAAGACTATTACTACTACTTCTACTACCAACTGCAAAGAAATTCTTCAGCGTAGAGACAAACATTTTTTCTTCTCCCCCTCAAGTCCAAAATAAACGGCAAACGTACGCCAGGAATGTGGTCACTTTAAAAAAAAAAAAAGCGGGGGAGGAGGTGAGCACGCGGTCCCGCCAGACAAAAATATAAATAAATAGGAAAACAAATAAATAATTAACTTCAGCTTTTTCTATGCCTCAAACGCGCACTGGATGGCGGGGGGGGGGGGGGGGATAAGGCGTGGGGAGAGAGAGGGGGAGAGAGAGGGGGGGGAGAAGGACGGGGGGGGGGGGTGCAGAGAAGGAACAGAGAGGGGGTTAATGGCGAATGGAAGAAAAGGGTAGAGAAGGGGGCGATGCAGAAGACATGGAAGAGAAAGGGAGAATAGAACGAGGGAAAAGAGAAGAGGAGAGGAGAGGAAAATAGAAGGGGAGAGATGACGGTAAAGTTGAGGAGAAAACAGACAGGGAGGAAGAGCTATACGAGGGAAAACCGAGGGAAGAGAGAAGGAGGGGGTGGGAAGAGAGGAAGAGAGGACGAGGAAGAGAAGGGGAGAGGGAGAAAGATAGATAGTTGAGAGGATTGCAGGCGTTAACACCGGTCACCGCGAAGCAACACAAGTGAGGACAAGGATGTTTTAAACAACCTATACACAACATCCCCTCCATACGTACCTCCCCGCCCACGCCCCGCCCACGCTCCACCCACGCTCCGCCCACGTCCTTTTCACTTCTTAAAGCCACCTAAAGCCTTAGACTCAACAACGCTAAAATCCCTATAGCCGCCCCCCCCCCCCCCACACACACTTGCCCCCCTCTCCTCCTCCTTCCTCGTGTGTGTGTGCGTGTGTGTGTGGTGTGTGTGTGTGTGTGTGTGTGTGTGTGTGTGTGTGTGTGTGTGTGTGTGTGTGTGTGTGTGTGTGTGTGTGTGTTAGAAGAGGTAAACGCCGAAAGAATGGACATGTTTGGGTATTCCCTTCTCGTGCATGTCGCTAAGGTCGTCCCCAATGTACCTGGGTCGTTTTTCGTGGCCGTGACATACGACTCGGCGCCGACGACTATGACTACGACTGCACTGGCGCGGGAATTCGACAGCCGACAGCGCCCTTCATTATCGCCGCAGAAGGTGATATACGCTACTCTTTTTCTTTCATTTTTTATCTTTATTGCTTTTCCTCCCCTCCCCCCGATATCCCCCTATCTATCACTTTTACTTCCCATTTTCCCTCTCCCTCTCGTTCCCCTGAATTAAATTCATATCCATAGTCGGTCTCTCGGTCTCTCGGTCTTTGTCTGTCACTATCCTTCTCCTCACCATAATACTAATCATCATTACTTCATTATTACAACCACCATCCATTATTTTTAAAGTAAATCCTAAATAAATATATATTCAGATAAATACACAAAAAAATCGCGAGAGAAAAAAAAGAAAACATGAGTACTCATTCTCTAAAACATACAGAAAAAACAAATACACAAAAAAATCGCGAGAGAGAAAAAAAAGAAAACATGAGTACTCATTCTCTAAAACATACAGAAGAAACAAAATAAAAAAACAAAAGGAAAACGAAAACAAAAGAAAGTCTAAATAAAAATCCGGGGTACAAATCCGCAGCTCCTAATATGTCAACAACGATCAGCCACAACAGCCACGCCCCTTAACTCCTCCCCCCCTCCCTCCTCCACCCCCCCCCCCCACACACACAAATCCCTCTTTCCCACTAAATATAGTGGACTCCCCTTACCTTCCGTATCCCCCCCCCCTCCCCCAACACACGCAAGAAATATAAATAAATAAATAAAGTAAACAAGTCAATAAGTAAATAAATAAATAAATGAAACAAAAAATAATAAAAAAAGGATACGAAATTATGAAAATAAAGGCTGCGAAATTGCAAACTGCTCTTCCAAAACCACACCAGCGAGCTGGCAACTACGACAATTCTCTCAAGAGGGACATTTTACATTGTCATTGGAGGTTGTGAAAAAATCGATGCTGTAGCGATGGCAATGATAATAGTAATAGGGACCACAATAATAACAAACAGCAAGAATTATCATCACATTAATTACTACTATCATTATCGTTATCATCTTCATCACTTTTGCATCGCTATTTAGCAAAAATAAAGAAAAAATAACAATAACTTCTCCTATATAACAATAATAATAATAATACTGTGAGACTGGATACCAGTAACAATGAAAACAAATATAATCATACGTAACCATGTAACTAAAAAACAAATAGAAATAAACTTCCAGAAAAAACAATAATCGTAAACAGAAATAAACAACACTACATTTTGGGCGTGGGCGTGGGCGTGGGCGTGGGCGTGGGCGTGTCACTAATAATTTAGATGAAGGGGAAGTGGGAATAAGGGGGATCGAAGAAAAAAAAAAAAGCATGAAAATGTAAAAAAAAGAAAAGAAAACGAAGAACGGAGAGAACGAAAAGAGAATGAAATTGCAAAAAAAAAATCAACCTTTAACATTATGAAAGTAGAAAGGTAGACGCGAAGTCCTCAAGGTTACAGCAGGAACAGGACTCCTAAACGGGGCTAAATGTGCCCGAGAGGTTATAATGGGGTGGGGAAACGGGGGAGGGGGGGAGGGAAGGGAGGAGGAGAGGAGGAGAATAGGAGAGGGAGGGAAGGGAGGAGGAGAGGAGGAGAATAGGAGAGGGAAGGAAGGGAGGAGGAGGAGGAGAGGGAAGGGAGGAGGAGGAGGAGAAAGAAGGGAGGAGGAGGAGGAGAAAGAAGGGAGGCGAAGGGGGGGGGGAAGGAGGAAGTGAGGGAGGAGAGGGAAGGGAGGAGGAGGAGGAGGAGGGGAGAAAGGAGTGAGTGAGGAAGGAGAGAGAAGAGAGCAGTAGGGAAAAGCAGAAAACAATAGAAAGGCAGAACAGAACGGGAGAGGCGTTAAATACCCTAGAATATTCAAGACGATAATCCGAAAAAAGAGAAAAGAAGAGACAAGAAAGAAGACGCCAAGAGAGAGGGTGAAGTACTTGGCTCGAGTTTTGGACACCCCCCCACTCCCTACCCCCCACCACCCCCCAAAGCCCCTCCGCACCCCCTCCCCCTTTCAACTCCCATTCCCACCCCAACCCACTCCCCCCTCCCTACACCCCCAACCCACCCCTTCCCTACACCCCCAACCCACTCCCCCCTCCCTACACCCCCAACCCCCTCCCCCCTCCCTACACCCCCAACCCACTCCCCCCTCCCTACACCCCCAACCCACTCCCCCCTCCCTACACCCCCAACCCACTCCCCCCTCCCTACACCCCCAACCCCCTCCCCCCTCCCCCCTCCCTATACCCCCACCACACGCCTCTTCCTCCCCGCGCCCGTGTCGCACCTCCAGAAATACTAAAGTCAGATGATATTGACCAAAAACTCTGTCGTTTCTCTATTCAACGCCCCACCCCTCCCCTCCCCTCCCCTTACCTTCCCCATACCCACTTCTATTTACCTCTCCCCCCCCCTCCCTCCCTCCCCTTCCCCGGTCGAGGTCACTGCGTAGAGACTTGGGGAAGAAAAAAAGAAAAAAAAAATAATAATAATATCTTCCTTGTATAAAACGCCACTTTAAACTAACGCTCTGCATATCACCTCTATACCCACGCTCATTCTCAATCACAAAAAAAGACAAACAAAACAGAAACACCGGGGAAAAAAAGGAATTTCAAGCCCCCTTCCCCCCATCTATAAAAAAAACAAAAAACAAAAAAAAAAAATAAATAAATAAATAAATAAATAAATAAAAAATCGGAGAGCCACGAACACTCCTCCGTTCCAAGTACGTTAACGTGTTTATCTCTGCTGATAAGGATCCCTTTCGAACAGATAAGAGCTCTAATCTAATCCGCGTCCCACCGAT